>NC_057798.1:480229165-480374437 GCF_018294505.1 Triticum aestivum | reverse complement strand
GGGGGAATACGACTGGTCATCTATCTCTGAATCCTCCTCTGAGGAGCTATCTGTAACCAGCAAGAAATCTGCATCGACAGGTAGCACTAACTGCTCAGAAGACGTTGTTTTCACTCCAGATTTTCCCATGACCGACTCAAATGGCTGATGCACAGGAAGAGTAGATGAATGTATAAACATTGTTGACAAATGGAATACATTATGGAAAAAAATATGGCATGATACAATTCACATATACAATGACTGGCTAAACAGGATGGCATTGCATGATTCACGTATATGATGCCTGGCTAAAGAAGATGGCATTGCATAATTCCCATATACTCCCTCCGTTCCTAAATATTTGTCTTTTTAGAGATTTCAAATGGACTACCACATACCGATGTATATAGACATATTTTAGAGTGTAGATTCACTCATTTTGCTCTGTATGTAGTCACTTGTTGAAATCTCTAAAAAACACAAATATTTAGGAATGGTGGGAGTATGATATAGAAACCAAACAGGTGGCATTCACACAAAGCAAATCTAAACTAAGCTGATGACATATAAGATGTATAATGTAAGCAATGCGAGGTGCCATATGCATGATATGTCCAACATCAGCATGCCCGGTTAGAGCAAACACCTCAGGTGGTAAACAGGCGTGGTCGCCTCCTTCTGAATCTCCATCTGAACAGGTATCTTCCTCTGGAATACAATCTGGAAATGCAGGAGGGGGCCCACTTCGCCCACCATGGAGCGGCGTCTGCATGACATTATATTCCCACGCAACGGTCTTCTCTTTTTCTCTACATGTTCAGTACGATTGTGTAGAATATCGGACATGCATAATAAAAAAATAGTTAGATTTTGTAAGGCCTAAGGGGTGCATGCAAAAATCAAGACTGATGGTAGTAAACGAGTGGATGGATCCAAAACTATTGATAGTAGGTAGATTATAGCTTTAGTTTAAAAAGATAGACAATGGATCATCTATTGTTTGTTGCCCACCCAACATGAACCACATAGAAGACCCCAGATGAACCAGATACTAGACAGATACTATTCGTTGCTGGTTCGATATGAGACCCATGGGCAATTCAAAACTCAAGATTGAACGATAAAGTAGCAGGTAATAATAACCGATGTACAACGTAAGCAAACACGAAAGACTACGACCTCTCTTCTGGAACTGTGTATTCCTCAGGTTCATCTGCTCAGTCGATGATGGTAATACAGTTGGCGTGGCTGTCAGCAACGGGGAAGATGATCTGAGGCGGTGAAAGAAAGTTTGCAGGGGGATCTCTGCTGCAGTGAACGCTTCTGTCAATGGTGCACCTCAGGTGGGGTGGATGACGGCACGGAGTTTTCTTTGGCGCCTATCTAAAAATGAAGTAAATCTGTAAGGGCTCCGTAGAATTGGAGGATTCTATAAACGTAGGGACAGGAAAAACACAGGAATAGGATAGGAATACATGTGCAAAACAGAGCATTTGGAAACCTAGGATTTCAGTCAACCTGGGTGTTTGGCTCACATGAATAGGAAGAACACGGGAATGGAGAAACAAAGTGATGCGACGAGTGTACAACCTCTTTGGCATAGCCTTGTGGAACTCGGCATCAGTGGGTTGGACATGGAGGATGGTGATGATGCTGGTGTGACTGTCGGAGGCGGGGAAGAAGATCCGAGGCCTCTGGATACGGCGCCGAGGGTACTGCTCCGCTGTGATGGATGGTTCCATCGTTGGAGCAGCTCCGCTAAGGTGTACGGTGACGAGGCTGAAGCATGACAAGACACACAACATTAATCTGAAGTGGGACCCTAATATCATCTGCAATATATGATGTAAAATACATCACCAAAAAGTGCTAGATGTAAAACGCATCAGCCGCGCCACGGCCGCTCCGACAGATGCTGTAAGTACTGCTCACTCTGAACTTAACTGAAGAAAAATGAACTTTACAGTCGAAACTGAATTTTACTGTCGAAACTGATTGAACTAGTAACAGAGCATTGCAATAGATGTTTAGGGTGTTCGAGCACTAGTAGCAGAGAAGCAGTGATCAAATCAGCAGACGGTTGAGCAGGGAACGCTCTAGCAGAGAGCAAGTCGTGCAGTAGCACCGCGAGCGAGTGCTAAAGAAGCAACTCCTGTAGCTGCCAGAGGTCGTGCAACAGCAGCAGCAGCGCAAGCGAGAGCAAGAGCAGAGCAGCAGCAGCACGAAGGAAAGCAGGAGCAGTGCAGCAGTGTGACTAGCGGCAAGAACAGAGCCGCAGCGCGAGCGAGAGCCGGAGCAGCTGCAGCTAGTGCCGTTGTGGAAGTTGCCGCCGAGGAAGCAACGACATGGGGGAGAGACGCCGTGGATGATGTGGCCGGCGACGGCACCATCGATGGAGACCCACCATGTCTGCTCGGTATCAAGCACCTGCAGCCCCGTGAGATTGAATAAAAGATAAAATGCAGCGGTGAGTGCAGACCCTCCTTGGTGGCGTCGAGTTGGCCTCGACTTCATCGGAGGAATTGGTGAGGGTGCTGCGGTTCCAGTGGGGCAGGTCAAGACGGCGCTATGGGGATTGAGGTGGCGCGATAGACGAGGCGAACGTTGGGGCATCTCCTTAGAGGTGGAGGACGGGGCAGTTGATCCGGAGGGACGACGAGATTGACAACGGATCCTCATCCGGTGAAGTGGATGAGGGACGGCGAGCTGTTGCGGTGGACGACGTAGTCGCGGAAGAGTCTCTGGCTGGGCGGCGGTCGGGAGGCCGACGGAGGAGCATGGGGTTTCGCAGGTTTTGGCGTCCTCAGTGTACGAATGGGGGGCGAAGGGGGAGGGGGGAGCCAAGCTTAGGGACGCGCTTGTCCAAAATGTAGGATAAGTTACCAGCGTACCCCCATCGGTTTTGACACCGCGACATGGAGCTTCATTTCCGGCTAAGGGGTAGAAGGGGGATTTCGCGTGTCTGGGCTGCGGAAGCGATTTCGGATGAGGAGGGAGTTCTAGCGTGCCCAAATTTCAGGATAACAAGGCGCGACGCAGGTTGAAGAGGCGGGAGTTTCAAAGTAGGTGAGACAAAAGAAACTCGAGCTTGAAAATTTCGGGATAACAAGGTGCGGATTCCTTGTTCGACAGAACAAACTTAACATGTAAAAAAACAATTCATACAAGACACAAGAGAGTCATGTCCCCTTTTACTATATTGCTATAGATGCCATTGTAAAAACTACAAGAAAAATGTAAAAAAATCGGGAGAACAAGATTACCCTGCACAGTACCAAATCGATTCGCACTTCCCTCAACAATAACAAAAAACAAATCAATTCCCACCAAAGAAAGAGTAATGTACCTTTTTATATGATTATAGATGCCATGATCTCGAATTTCAATTTTTGAATCCACGTTATGTTGAATTTGAATATATCGTTAGGTGACCTTGCGGTTTATAATTGATGTAGTCGTACATTTTGATCTTCCAACATATATGAACATTTTACTCCACCATGTGAACATATATTTTGTCGTCTACCATATGGACTAAATTTGAATCAATTTTCCTTATTGGAATACGATTGTTGTCAAGTTATACAATAATTTAAATATTATCTTGATAACAAAAAACATGCATATAGCAGTAATCATATTTCACTATGAACTACATGTACCATACGCTCTCCAATTCTAATATTTGTATCCATTTTATGTTGAATTCAAATCATAGTACATTATTGGTCTAGGTAGCGAGATGTTCGGGATAATCTAAACCCTGTTTTCATATGTATAATTTTTGGCTAAATTGGGACAAGTTTTGGTATAAGCTTCTTGCAAAACCGGAGATTCTCTCAACAAGCCTCATGGTTCCGAGAGGGAACGTGTCACCTTTGTGTGCGAAATGATGTACGCTACCTCCCCCCTGATTTTATTTACAGAGGCAACATAGAACTATATGAGTGCCCTGTTGAATTTTGGAATTATTTCGGGTTCATTTGGCCTTTTTTTACATTAATTGAGTTTATGGACTTTTAATGTGCATAATCTAAATATGAATTGCATGCACATGCTCCAGTGCACCAAAGTGGGTTGAAACATCACATGTCTGTCCTTGATTGAATTTCTAGGTCCCATGGAAGAAATGAGAATGAAATTCAAACATCTGGGCATCATGACTCGGTCGAGAACATCGAGAAACTTAGATTTTAAATTCATGTAAATCCAAAACTCACCTGGAAATCATGAAACTTTGCATGGTGTCATGTCATGGCACTAACAAGTTGTGGTAAAAAATTGGGCTGATTTGGAAGCTTGTGGTTCTAAGAGGGAACGTGCCACCTTTGAGTGTGAAATGATATACGCTGTCCCCCCCCCCCTTGAGTTTCTTAACAAAGGCAACATAGAACTACATTAGTGCCCTGTTAAATTTTGGAATTATTCCGGGTTCATTTGTTGGTTTTTATACATTAATTGAGTTTCTGGTCATTTAATGTGCACAAGTCAAATTTGAACTACAAGCACATGCTCTTGTGCACCAAAGTTGGTTGAAAAATCACATTTGTGTCCTCGGGTGAATTTGTAGGTCCCATGCAAGAAATGAGAATAAAATTAAAACATCTGTGCATCGTGGCTCGGCCGAGAACATTGAGAATCTTGGTTTTAAAATTCTTGTAAATCCAAAACATGTCTGAAAATCATGAAACTTGGCATGGATGTCATGTCATGGTACTACCATGATGTGGTAAAAAATTTGGCCGAATAGGAACAGATTTTGGTATAGGCTTCTTGCAAACTGAAGCTTCTCTCAAGAAGGCTAGTGGTTTTGAGAGGGAACGTGCCACCTTTGAGTGCGAAACGATATACGCTGTCCCCCTTGAGTTTATTTACAAAGGCAACATAGAACTACATGAGTGCCCTGTTAAATTTTGGAATTATTCCGGCTTCGTTTGGCCTTATTTACACATTAATTGAGTTTTTGGTCATTCAATGTGCATGATTCAAATTTGAACTACAAGCACATGCTCCCGTGCACCAAAGTTGGCTGAAAAATCACATTTGTGTCCTCGGGTGAATTTCTAGGTCCCATGCAAAAAATGAGAATAAAATTCAAACATCTGGGCATCGTGGCTTGGTCGAGAACATTGAGAAACTTGGTTTTAAAATCATGAAACTTGGCATGGTGTCATGTCATGGTAGTACCATGCTGTGGTAAAAAAATTGGCCGAATAGGAACAAATTTTGGTATAAGCTTCTTGCAAATTGGAGCTTCTCTCAAGAAGGCTCGTGGTTCTGGGAGGGAACATGTCACCTTTGTGTGCATAATTCAAATTTGAAATACAAGCACATGTTCCAGTGCACCAAAGTTGGTTGAAAAATCACATGTGTGTCCTCGGGTAAATTTCTAGGTTCCATGCAAGAAATGGGAATGAAATTCAAAATTCTGGGCGTCGTGGCTGGGTTTGAAACATTGAGAAACTTAGTTTTTTAATTCTTGTAAATCCAAAACACGCATGAAAATAATGAAACTTGGCTTGGTGCCATGACATGGCACCAACATGCTGTGGTAATTTTGCAGTCCGATTTGCGAAGGCGCACACATTAACAATCAACAAAGTCATTTTGGAACAAGTGCTGTCACGTTACAATCGGAAACACAAGTATTATTGAAACCATGGGCGTTCTACTTACTAGTACCATTTACGTGCCGCCACGCATCCCCATTTTTTATTAGCTAGGAGGCGCCGTGCAGGGTAGATATTTGAGTATGAGAGGCGTGCGACCAGACCCCTGCGTGTGCTTATCGGGAGGAGAGCCCTTTGACCTCCATCTGCCATCCACCTCTCTCCCAAGGTCTCCATTAATGGCGCCCGAGCCTCTGTTTAATGGCGTGACTATGTCTCACCGACTGAGATTTAAGAGAGAAAAAAGAAAATCTGAAAGCACGGATCTTGATGTAAAATCCGACGGACCTATATAGCATCTACTGCGACTTATAACAAGACTAATGAATATATAAGGACGATTAATTGTCTTACATAATTAGAAAGATAACTAAAAAGCCACATGCGGATACACCCGAAATACACAAGGGCAAAAGAAGAAGGAAGACAAGGATCTGACTCGCTGATCTCTACTTTCTTGATGTGTTGCTGCAGGCCGCAGGAACTAGTCTCCGCGGCGAGCGGTGGTGAGCTCTTTCGTGTCCTCAAGATGCTGCTTGAGAACATCCACGGATTCCTCCACCAGCCTTTGGCGCTCGTTGCGGAGCATGTCATTCTCGTCCATAAGTTTCTTGACGATGACGCCAGTCCTCTTCAACAAGGCACTGGTCTCCTCCTGCTGGTCTGCACTTCGGACGATCTTCTCCCTCAGCAGGTCACGCTTGGCCCGGAGCCTCTAATTTCCCTCCCTTAGTTGCCGGATGATGTCGGTAGCCTGTTCAAACAAGGCTTTCATGTTGTCCTGCAACATCGCCCAGCCGGAGATCTGATCCATCTGGCTATGGATTATCGCATGCATGTGCCTGTAACAGTTGTCGCCTGCCCGTGAGAAATTTTCCCAGGCCGCCACGGCGCGGCGAGACATCTCTGCTACATTCACAGCGCGGCAGGACATCTGTGCTGCTTCCGCGGCGCGGCCGGACCAGTCTGCTGCATCGATAGTGCGACGGGACCTCCGTGCTGCTTCAACGGCATGGCGGGACCTCTATGCTGCTACTTCTGTGCGGCGAGACATGTCAGCTGCTCTCGGAGCGAGGCGGGACATATCTCGTGCTTCTGCTTCCATGCTTGGCTCTCCCTAGTGGCAATCTCTCGACCCAGAACTCACGCTGGCCAAGGCAGACGCAAGGGAAGGATGCTGAATGACTTGTTTGTTTTTGTGGATGAGGATTTCAAGACAAATGTGCAGTCATCTTGGCATACTAGTATTTATAACCGAGTACTAATACGCTCCTAAGTGGGAAACCGTTTAGGTTGTGATCGTTGTGAACAGGTTTGCAATTCAATATACCGTGGTACTAATACGCTCCTAAGTGGGAAAGCATTTAGGTTGTGATCGGTGTGAACAGGTTTGCAATTCAATATAGTGTGGAGTAATTTGGAATGTGACGAGACGCAAGCTCAAAATTTATTGACGGTTCTAGTTTTGAAGTGCGGCACTATTCCCGGATGGAGTAGTTCTTTTTCTACTCCCTCCTTTCCGGTTTTATAGGGCTTATCTCAAAATTTTAGTTTTTCCATTTTATAAGGCTCACTTTCGTTGTTCCCCAACACATGTTCAGATTCCAAGGTGCATTAAATCATTGCATGCAAGTATTAAGAGAAAATTTACCAATGCATGTACTTTATGCATGCATGCATTGCAATTAATGCATTGATAAACAGAATTTTTTGAGAAAAACAAGAGCATTAATTAGGTGCTTTTGCAAACTACAAAAAATATTCCACCACTCACCATCTTGGTTGGTGAGATTTTTGAATTAAGCCCTACAAACCGGAAAGGAGGGAGACTGTTGTGTACGTGCAATAACTGGCACCGTCGTATACATATCTTATGGTTAATGGGGCGTTCGACAGGAATAGCCGCGTGGCGACCTCTAGGCTAGTCTTTTTTTCAAACGCATTAAACCTATCTCTCGGGACTTCTCGCACGCACCATCGTGCCACCCACAAAAACTTGTACTGTGAGTTTAGTACGTTATACAGGAAGAGAAGAGGTGCACGCACGCACTTGTCCTCTCACGCACGTGTCTGTTTTTTCTCGAAAAGGAGGATGATGACCCCCGGCCTCTGCATCTGGGAGTCACACACGCATCTGTAGCTACGAATTGTAGTGTTCTCAACCATCCGATTGGCTCTATCATGGATGTACCTAGATACTAAAACATGTCTAGATACATCTATATTTTGACAAATGGAAGGTATGTATTGTGGAATGGAGGGAGTGCTTGTCATCAAAATGGATAAAAAGGGATGTATCTAGAACTAAAATACGTCTACATACATCTCCTTTTATCCATTTTGATGACAAGTAGTACTTCTTACCCAAAGGAACTTTATATCCAACAGACACAAAATATCCGTTCCAGTATTAGAAATTACTGATCTGATGTCGAAGTAATTGCTGCATCGCCACTAAAACCCACCATTTCTTAATCTAAAGTAGACAAAGGTAATCCCTATATTAGCATATTACTAAGATAAACAGAAGGCACTGTAGAAACATTTAGGACGTGAGCTTGTCAATTTGAATGTGGAGGGACACCAGCTTAGCCCCAGCCAGCAGCTTGGGCGGAACTGTCAAGAAGGTCAGCTCCTGCACGTCGACATCGTCGGGATCCTTGCTGCTTGTCACCTCCATTTCCACCTTGATGGCATCGGTCGTGCCTTTGGGCTCCCCCGGCGGGCCGTTCGCCCACAGCTTGGCCATGTAGTGTGGCAGTGGGGACGCCCCCGCTCTGATGCAAACGACTGACACGGCGATAGGCGCGCCGATGTCGAGGATGCCGCCGACCAAGAAAAATGCGCGGCCGTCCTCCTCCGCGAACAGCAAGAGCCGTGGCTCCGACATTGGCACTTGCAGCTGGAGCACCTTGCCATACTGGATCCTGTGGATGGGCATGGGATGCGTGGTGCTGATGTGGTGGTAGAGCGCCGGCGGCGGGCCTTCGTAGCCGCAGAACGGCACGGGGCATGAGCGGACACACGCTCTGGTGATCGGCGACTTGTGGTAAGTTACGTAGAGCCCATAGCCTTCGTGCGGGCACTCCACCCTCACCGACAAAAGGACGGAGTACACCACCGTGTTCCGCATGTTGAAGACACCGCCGCGCTCGCACTTCTGGCACCGCCGCTGGTTCCCGGGGCGCTCGATGCGGCAGTCCGCGCAGGCTAGGTTCCCTCCCTTGCACTGCAGAAATCAATCGAACAACACATCAATCAAGAAACCTGCACCTTGCTCAATCAGCCAAACGGACGAGGTGTATTCGAACATCATCCATTGGAGGCATCAAGGGGCGGAGGCACAAGGGGCAGTGGAGCATGCTGATGTCCATCGAGACCTTAGAGAGCTCCATCGTCGGGTCCTGTTCGGTCTGCATGATCTCGCCCTCCTCATGCACAACCATCTCTCGACTTGGGCCGGGGCATTACAAAGCTTTACCATCACATATTTTATACTACTTCAACGTGCATTAAATCAACACATGCAAGTATCAAAAGGAGAGTCACGGCATGCATGCATGCGTTGTAATTAATGCATCGGTAAACACAAATTATTGAAATATATCGAGTGCAGTGCTTTGATGTGTCGCGTCAACTCGTACATCAACGAGAAGTTTGATTATCCTCTCCCTCGCGGATTTAACTGCACCTGCCTTTGTTTGTATGATAGGTTGGCCACACACCTGTCGGGCCCACCTTTCATACACGCAAAGGCAGGAGCGTCCCTCCCTCGCCCATGAGCATGGTGGCTGGCAAGACTAGGAGAAGCTTTCGCTACACGCTCTCCCTTCCGCACGCGATGGACATGCAGCAGTTCAATCGGTGTCAGATGGCCAGAAGCGTACTGTAGTACTCCTCCAGTTCAGTAGTACTCCATCATTGTTCGACTTCCCGAAGAGGCGAAGAGCCAAGCGCATCCCGGATGCTCGTGTGGCAGTTTCATGTGTAGAGTAGTCTAGGATAGCGTGTATCGTGCCTATAAGCTTAAAATCGTTGGGGTCGGCTCCATGCTATGTGGCCATCTCGAAGTTTAAAAAAAATTAAAATAGTCTTCTGGCCCTACCTGTCACCCTAGTGATTGTAGTTTGCACGCTCATCTGGTCAAGATAGGAATATATATTTTAATTTGTTTTTTTCGAAAAGGGAGGACTCCCTGGCCTCTGCATCAAAACGATGCATACGGCCACATATGTTTTAATTTGTGGTGGGTAAATGTTAGAGGTTGCAGCAAATATATTGTACACTGCGGGTCTTTCAGCCAAGTTTAGAGGCAAGCATGTGGGGCCTATGCTATGATGTGTCACGTCAACTCGTACAACGAGGAGAAGCTTGATTTTACTACACGCCTTCTCCCTTGCCCATGTGCGCGGTTTCTCACAAACGAGGATAGGCTTTTGCTTAGTAGTACTTCTACAACAAGATATCCGTCCCGCTCGCGGTGGACGGACCTGCAGCAGTGGATTCGACACTATAGAAGCAGTAGTAGTAACATCACTATTCGTCTTCTCGTAGAGGCGAAGAGCCAAGCGCAAACCGAACATTACAGTTGGGAACATTGGAGCACGCATATACCCAGGCCCTTGCATGAGACAAAATTGCTATGTGAGCCCACTATTGTACTAGTGCGTACAACTACTTGCTAGTATAGCCCTGTAACTAGAAAGGAGTATTTGCCCTTCTAGAGATTTCAACAAGTGACTAGACTACGCTGAGACGGAGTACATATGGAGCAAAATGAGTGAATCTGCACCGTAAATAAATACGTACTAGTTCTATAATTTTCCTCTTCGAGGTGCACAATATTGAGTATACTGACTAGTCTCTTTTTGACACGCATTTACGTTTTTTGACACAGTACAGACGCAAGCGCTCATATACACGCGCATACACTCACCCCTATGAATGCACACACGCACGACACTATCATCTTGAAATTTACGAAGTCACCATAGGCACCTCGTCGTCGACGGGTCCATAGGTGTTTGAATGCCAAGGAGGGACAGGGTAGCAGTTCCCGAGACGTTGAACGGTCAATGATGCATCCTCAATTACATGCACAGGGAATTAATTGGAGAAGCAGAATAGAGCCAGCATGATGTGAATGCAACAGAGTTTGGACTCTCACATAATAAAGGCGCCCCACCACTCCAATCCATCTACTCCCAAGTCTCTCCTCAACACTGCTCACTCCAATCCAAGACCAAGTGACTAGAAGCCACAAGCACCTATGGAGGCCATGGACGCGAGCGGCAGTCGACTGTGCCAAATCATCCAAGGCGTCGGCCTGCGGCCCCGCACTGTGCAGCGTTTCCAGACGGTGCTGGCGACCGCAGGCATCGTAGCCCTCGCCGACGCCGGCTTCGCCTCTCGCATGGACGACATGATGGTCAACTCTATCCGCAAGTTCACCGCCGTCAAGAAGAGCGCGGACGACCTTGCCGTACTGCTCCAACCTGCGCGCCCAGGCTCCTCATTGCCTGCCACCCTCATCGGCCTCCATGGTGACGAACTCTTTCAAGCCCGGGTGGCCCTATAGGTGCCGGAGGTCGCGACGAAGAATGTGCACCTCAAGGTTGCGCTCGCCATGCAGCGCCTCGCTATGCAAGAAACCGTCGACCTGCACATCCATGTCTACGAGGAAATCGTCTACATAGGCCACTACAAGGCAAGCGAGGACAGAAATACGTTGGCCTTCTTCCAGCGGCTGGAATCTTTGGACGCCATTGTTCAGAAGCACGTCGGCCTAGCCACGAATGTCGCTGCTACTTAGGCGTCGTTCGGTGGGCCGGCGCCCTGAGTCGAGGAGGTGGATGTCGTTGATGGATGCATCTCTTCTTCTTGCCTCCTGTAACCAGCACTGCATCGCCTCGTGGCCTTAATGTTTTATTAGTATAGTACTCCCTCCGTTCCCAAATATAAGTCTTTCTAAAGATTCCAGCAAGTGACTACTACATGCAGAGCAAAATGAGTGAATCTACACTCAAAACTATGTCTACATACATCTGTATGCTGTATTCCATTTGAAATAGTATCTAAAAAGGCTTATATTTATGAAAGGAGGGAGTATATGGCATTTTTATTCTAGTCGTAATGTTTTCACTATGAGGTGGGGCCGCAGTTGAGCAAACCCACCCCGCCCATCGGGCGTCGGCCGAGTTTAGAATTAGAAGAGAGAAACGAGTGAGGAGAGCTAGCTGTAGCACGGATGCTGTTGTCAGATGGGACTCGTGTTTATAGAATAGGAGTACTGAGCACTGGTGCCTCTTTTTTTTGAGGGACAAATTAGTCGTATGTCTAGTACCACTAGTTGGGTGCATGTGACCTATAGCTGTCATCACTTTAGGTCTCCTTTTCGAACCATGGCTATGCTTCACAGTACATATTTTTTCACGCATTTATCCTCCTATATGTACTCCTAGGCTATTTCCATGTGCTCCCATTCACCGACATGTGGGACATAGAGCATCTGGGTCGTAGTGCATGCATGACTCAGAGCATATGCCGGGGTACTTTACATTTCAGACCTCACGAATTACATGCAAACCCCCCGCAGAAGAATAAATAAATGAATGAATTACTACATGAAACCGGATTATTTTGGTGGAAACCGGAGCACGTTCATTAAATTTTGGACATACCACGTTTATAAAAAATGACCGGACCTAATTAAACCAGTTTAAGGGCCTCTTTGATTTTTCCCACAAAAAAGGGCCTCTTTGATTCGTAGGATACTGAAAACACAGGAATGGGGAAAGTATGATGGCGATGAACCGAGACGAGGAGAACTCTAACTCAGTTAGAGGTTAGAGTTAGATTCTAACCCTGACCTAACTCTAAACCAAAGAGGTGTATGGATGGCACGGTTAGATTGACAATAAATGCTCTTTATCAATCATTTGACTACTTTGGACCCTATTTCCTGCCGGATTTGGTGTGGCCGGCTCTTCTGTGGCCTCCTCCCACTCACAATTGACATAAACGAACCATCTATACAAATCAAGCATGCAAAACATGATAATTTTTACTTTGTCCATACAAATGAGATATCCCACTTAAACATACAAGTCATCAATCAAGCTTCACAAAATAAAAAAACACTTCATGAAACAAAGCATGATCTAACTCATCATGGAAGTCATTCACGATAGGGAGGGAGCCCGGAGCCCCTCACGCACCGAGGGAGGAGCTCGCCATCGTCGCTCTAGAGGAAGGCTCTATAGAGCCCAAGCCCAGGGAAGCCCTCCGACGCCGGCCCTTGCGAGTTGAGGTCAACACCGGCATGGGTAGCAGGGCCGCTTGCTGCCGACTGGGAACTTAATCTTTGGGCCTCTAGAAATAATGCAAGCCTGTAACTAAAATACCTAGAAAGGTGAACTGAATCTTTGGGCCTCTAGAAATAATGCAAGCCTGAAACTGAAATACCTAGAAAGGTGAACTGAATCTTTGGGCCTCTAGAAATAATGCAAGCCTGAAATTGAAATACCTAGAAAGGTGAACGGAATCTTTGGGCCTCTAGAAATAATGCAAGTGTTAAAATGAAATACCTAGAAAGGTGAACTGAATCTTTGGGCCTCTAGAAATAATGCAAGCCTGAAATTGAAATACCTAGAAAGGTGAATTGAATCTTTGGGCCTCTAGAAAGATTTATTACCTCCTCAAGCAGCATCAAACAATTCCATGCGTGCACCACAAATCTATACCAAGTTTGATCAGGATCTACTTTTCCAAATCAGAATTAGTGCTAGAGCAAGCAAGATCAATGATATGGCCGTGAGACAGACAAACAAACTCACCCCTCTCGCGACCTCCATGGTAGATGCACCACCACCGCGCACAACAGAGGGAGAAAAATGACTGGTGAAGGGGTAGCGGGGCAACCTTCGAAGGCCGGAGGGAGAGGGCGGCCAGAGGAGAGAGAGGGCGAGCGGCGCTTGGGCGGGCGGCCCTACGGGGAACAGAGAGGAGTCTTGCGAGAGGGGGGAAGCGATCTGGTGCGGGCAGGGGATATTTTTTTAGTTCTCTTTTAGTGGGCCCGAGGATAACTAACCCAAGTAGAACCTCTCCACCGGGCTAGTTTTTTTAGCTGGGTTAGAGCAAACTAGCTCAAACTAACCCCTCTTGTTTCGATAATTTGAGGCTATTTCAACCCAAACTAGCTCTAACTTAGGGATCCAAACAAAGAGGAGTGTTACTGTACATGCTACAGTGTGGACCGTAGCACATTGTTTTTTATGGCCATATCACCACATTATTTTATACTGTTGGTTCACTGGGCTACCGTGGTTCGCACTGCTGGTTCACTAGACTGCCGTGGTTCACACTGCTGGTTTACTGGGCTATCGTGGTTCACACTCCTCCGAACTGAGTTGTACTCCCTCTGTTCCTAAATATAAGTATTTGTAGATATTTCACTGTGGACCACATACGGATGTATATAGATGCATTTTATGTGTAGATTCACTCATTTTTCTCCGTATGTGGTCCATAGTGAAATCTCTCCAAACACTTATATTTAGGAACGGAGGGAGTAGTATAGTACTAGTGTACACTGCCTCATTCTTTGCTCCTTCTTACTATTCCGACATGTGGGAGAGCCAGCATCCATGTCGACGTGTCATGCACCAGATTAGAGCGCAGAACGGAAGGGGGGGCTTCACCCCGGTCGGAGCGCCAGTAATTCATGACTATAGGGAGTGGTCATATCACAAGTCTTTCCAGCAGTAACGCGCCGTGAAATCGCACAGCCCGACCTTTCCACCAGTATGTTTGAGAATCCGCTACTCGCTCACCATCCTCACCTCTTTGTCAAACCGCCTACCTAAAAACTGCCGTGCGTACTCCTGAGAAAAGCCCCGCCCTCAAATTTTAACTACGCGAAAATACTTCGAGCATGTTAGTTCTATATAAATACAGTACTTACTATATGTTTATTCACCCGTGGGGTTGTTCAATGAATGGAGGGGCTGGGAACACAAGTGAACAATACTGTAGTACTACTAGTAGTAAGTAGGAGTCGTACAGTGGTCACCTTAAATAGAGAGTTTCTTTTCTTTAATGTCACGTACACAAATTGAAACGCTTGTTGTGGAGAGAAAAAAGATACTCACTCCACTATATATGGACGCAGGGGCATGAGCACTTACTTTACTAGGGTTGCTCTCTTCATTCTCTCATCCTCTCCAGATATAAACAAGACAGCGGTAGCGGCATTTTCTCTCTGCTCACCGCTGGTCACAGATCCGACCGGATCCCTTCGGCTGGTGTGTGTAGAGGACTAAAAGGTGCATCATTCACGCGGTCATCGCCGCCGAGGGAGGAAATCCACAGCTTCCGGAGGGGCCCGATCCTCTGCCCGTGCCGTTCTCTCCGACACAGCACCGGCTCGGGAGGTCCTTCGACCCTTCTTCCTCCCTGCTGTATTGTCCGCAGATCCGACCTACCACCGTCGACATCCCAGCGACCCTCAGGTATAAGTTCTTCGAAAGAGGCCTTGCTCTACTGCCCCATCTCCCCACGTGTCTGCATGTGCATCTTTTTCTACTCCCATCAGCTCTTCCAAAGCCACCTAAATTTTTAGTATTATTAGAGGTAAAGCTACATCATGCATTCGAATCTAGGGCTTTGTTCAAACAATGAAGAAAGGGGGGAAAGTTGTAGCATGAATCTAGGACTTGATTCAAAGAGAAAATAATATGGTGAAAGTAGTAGAGACCAGATACCCAACCGGTCTCTTGGTTGAAAAGGGAAATAATGGGAAAATGCAATACAAACTGGATAAGGAACAGATCTCTTATTGGTTGAAAAAAGGATAGAATGTGGCGGCTAGTGGACAAGTCAAGAGAGTATGTCCAGGATTAGATTTGCTGCCATCACATAGTAAAAGGTCTCCAGGATTAGATTTGCTTCCCTCACATAGTAAAAGGTCTCAGGATTAGATTTGTTGCCCTCACATAGTAAAAGGTCTCAGGATTAGATTTGCTGCCCTCACATAGTAAAAGGTCTCCAGGATTAGATTTGCTGCCCTCACATAGTAAAAGGTCTCCAGGATTAGATTTGCTGCCCTCACATAGTAAAAGATCTCCAGGATTAGATTTGCTGCCCTCACATAGTAAAAGATCTCCAGGATTAGATTTGCTGCCCTCACATAGCATGAACAAACTCGACATCACCACTTTATGCCTCCTTGTAGGTACATTGTGCTGATGCGTCCACTGTTGCATGTCCTTATACCAACCATTTGCTGTTGTTAATGTAAGGGCGCATGTAAAATGAAGCAATCACACTGTTACCTTAGGGACATGTCTAACCAGTGTTATTGTTAATCCAATGCCTCCAGTGATAAGATGCAATTAAACTCTATTACAAATGGCACTCCCGCTGTTTTCCCCAGTATGATAAGTAAGTTGCTCCTTTACGCTGCTGAGTGTCCTGGTGTCCCCACGGTCCCATGCCCTTAAACCAACTCTTTAGCTGCTGTTGATTTACTGTGTCTGGTAAACAAGCAATGCCACCATTAAAGTTATCCCATATTTGAGGAATCTCATTGTTTATCGTAATGCTTCTGTAACATGTAGCATTGCTGACGTTTTAAAATTTCTATTGTCCTTGCGTGATTGCCATGAACATAATTAAGATGCTTCTTTTCATTTTGTATATGTTTCGTATATTCTTATTGACCAGCAACTATTTACTTTCTATCTTTTTGTGCAGATAAGGATATCCATTTCACCTTGTTGCTATTGTGACCTTTTGGTGAACTGCACAAAACACTTTTTTTGGAATGAGTGTCTTGTGCAGTTCAACTAAAATGTCACGTGGGCAACATCTCTCAATTTTGGTGGAACTGCACAAAATGGTGATTGGAGTTTCCAAAATCATCGTCAAGTTCTGCTGGTAATCTCGTGCAACATTTTATTAGCCTTCGCAAGATGGAGCCGTCACTGTCACCATAATGGCACTTTATTTTAGTGGAAATGCACAAAAGGATAAGAAAATTATAGTTGCACCTTACATGAGCCGGACAACCAACCATAATGTTCCTCAATTTTAGTGAAACTACTAAAGAAGAACCTGCCAGCTCACAAGAGCAAGTACTTCTTGCTAGCTGAATGATGCAATCTTTGCTTCATTTCAGGTGAACTGCAGGAAAAGGCGCATGAATTGAATCATGGAACTCCAAGTAGACCTCATCCTAGTGGAGCTGCAGGTTGAGTTCAAGGAGGCCGCTATTAAATGAAATCATGCTCTCCTATCTCCTTGTTTGTGTTGTGCAAACAGGAATACTCAACTATAGATGTTGTGACGGTCAAGAGCATTCGCCAAGTTCTTGGATTGTATGACATGGCTAGCCAAGATGGATTTAATCCCGATATTCACTTTATCAAAAGGCTCTAATGGGTTGGTTCTAAATCTTGCAAGCTAGGAATCAATGAGATGTGTAGGCATATTTGTTGTACTTATTATTTGAATCTTATTTGTTGGTTCTGAATCTTGCAAGCTGGGAATCAATGAGATGTGTAGGAATCTTTGTTGTGCTTATTATTTGGATCTTATTTGTTGGTTCTGAATCTTGCAAGCTGGGAATCAATGAGATGTCTAGGCGTCTTTGTTGTACTTATTATTTGGATCTTATTTGTTGGTTCTGAATCTTGCAAGCTGGGAAACACGGCATGATGATGCAGAGGACAACAACCATAACAAACAATTCAAACTTGGTAGTATTATCTTTGTGAAAGTGCGACAAATGTGCTGGTCGTGTGCGTCCTGAGAATAATAATTCTAATTGTTGTGCATGTTGATCATGTGAACCTGATAGAACGAGCCAATGCATTGCTTATTTTAAGTATAAATTTCTATTAAAACTAATTAAATTTAAGTAAAGTGACCACTAACTCCTATTATTACAGTACCAATACAGACTCGCTCGTGAACCGACGTGTGGCCGGAGTAGGTTTCTTAATGGAGGAGTTTGAATGCGCCGAGGGTGCATCTTCTGTCGGGCGTGCAGCAGACGAGGGAGGGGTAGTAACTGTTGACGCCTGTACACACTCAGCTTACTGTTGAATCCAGTTCCCCAAGAGCTGAAAAACGAACTGCTGCCGTCACCTACACACTCGTTCACTCGAAGAGACTCCAATGGCGATCCGAGGGGTGAGCCTGCTGGATATGGACTTCAGCAAGGAGTTCCCCTTTGAGTTCACCGTTCAGTCCTATGGCTGCACCAAGTTGAATGTGATGTACACCAACTATACGGACTCGGTGAAGCTCTGCCTCGCCTCAGTCCTATGGCTGCACCAGGTTCTGGAGCATTCGCCCATTTCATCGGCAGCACCCACTGCACCTTCGCCACGATGGAGAGAAGGAAGAACGTGATGATTCGGCCATCTGGTGCAACAAGCTTGTCAACATCCAGAAGCAATACAAGATCATCAGCAACGGGAAGGAGAAGGACTCCGTGGTTGACCTCGCTGAGACCATCATCGACCCCTTATACTCCAACATGAAAGAAGACGACCTGAACATGTGAGAGGTACCTCTGAATCTAGCCTACATAACCTACGCGGCCAAGGACGCATACGCATGCTACGACATGTACAGGCAGATCTTGGACATGAGGGCATGTCTGCTTCCGGTAACCGACGAGTACACGGACAGCCACAACGTCATGATCAAGCATGCCAGGAAGGTCTAGATGTTGTACTTTATCTGTTTATAAGCACCTTTATCATCTGAGTGTTTCATGCATTAGCCTATGTGTCGTAATTATCTGTTTTGTCCGAAATATTTCTTTTAAGAACCCATTAACCTGATTGCTTTTTTAGTGGCTATTTGCTTATGTATGTAACTAGTTCACTTGTCCGTTAAAAAAAACTAGTTCACTCAGCTGCCGTGCTTTGAATCTCCTTTCTCCCAACATATTCCCCTCCTCATGTGGACCCAGCAGGTCTCTGAATTTTCTCCCACTTTATTTTTCAATGTAAACTGAGTTTTCTGCCAATACTTTTCCCTAGAATCAACTCAACTGTCCCACATCTAGCCTAAAAAATATTAATACCCCACGTACTATTAACTCATCAAATAAAAATGATATTTTATTTCGTAAGTTGAAATTTCTTACAAAATAATAATAATAATTGTTTATATATAACCTTGCAAGTTAACTCCTAGTGATTGCGTACATAAGCTTGCAAAGATTTACTGACCAATGCAGTAATAGACGTGCAATCATGTATTTATGTTTTTATAACATTTCTCCGTCTAGCCCAACATGATATTTTCACCCAGCCCAGCAAGTCCGCAGATTTTGAGACAAATGCAAATGGGATTAAACGGGCTGCATAGATGCTACATCATTGTTTCACCCAGCCCACCAAATGGACTGAAAAAACAAATGGACTGGTGATACATCTCCAACGTATCTATAATTTTTGATTGTTTCATGCTATTATATTAACTCTTTTGGATGTTTATGGGCTCTATTTTACACATTTATATCATTTTTGGGACTAACCTACTAACCGGAGGCCCATCCCATATTGCTGTTTTTTTGCCTATTTCAGTATTTCGAAGAAAAGGAATATCAAACAGAGTCCAAACGGAATGAAACCTTCAGGAGTGTTATTTTTGGAACAAATTTGATCCGGAGAGCCTGGGGTGCAAGTCAATAAAGCTCTGAGGGGCCCATGAGATAGGTGGACGCCCTCCCCCCTGTAAGGTGCGCCCCTCTATCTCGTGGGCCCCTCGGGCGGCCACCGACGTACTTCTTCCTCCTATATATACCTACGTACCCCGAAAACATCTAGGAGCACCACGAAACACAATTTCCACCACCGTAACCTTCTATATCCGCGAGATCCCATCTTGGAGCCCTTGTCGGCACTCTGCCGGAGGGGGAAGCAACCACGGAGGGCCTCTACATCAACATCCTTGGCCCTCCGATGAGTTGTGAGTAGTTTACACAGACCTACGGGTCCATAATTATTAGCTAGATGGCTTCTTCTCTCTTTTTGGATCTCAATACAATGTTCTCCCCCTCTCTTGTGGAGATCTATTCGATGTAATCTCTTTTTGCGGTGTGTTTGTCGAGATCCGATGAATTGTGGGTTTATGATCAAGTTTATCTATGAATAATATTTGAATCTTCTCTGAATTCTTTTATGTATGATTGAGTTATCTTTGCAAGTCTCTTCGAATTATTAGTTTGGTTTGGCCTACTAGATTGATCTTTCTTGCCATGGGAGAAGTGCTTAGCTTTGGGTTAAATCTTGCGGTGCTCTTACCCAGTGATAGAAAGGGTTGCAAGACACGTATTGTATTGTTGCCATCGAGGATAACAAGATGGGGTTTATATCATATTGCATGTGTTTATCCCTCTACATCATGTCATCTTGCTTAATGCGTTGCTCTGTTCTTATGAACTTAATACTCTAGATGCATGCTCGATAGTGGTCGATGTGTGGAGTAATAGTAGTAGATGCAGGCAGGAGTCGGTCTACTTGTTATGGACGTGATGCCTATATACATGATCATGCCTAGATAATCTCATAACTATGCGCTTTTCTATCAATTGCTCCACAGTAATTTGTTCACCCACCGTAACACTTATGCTATTTTGAGAGAAGCCTCTAGTGAAACCTATAGCCCCCGGGTCTATCTCTTATCATATTTGCTTTCCATCTACTTTTATTTGCATCTTTACTTTTTGCATCTATATCAAAAATACCAAAAATATATTTATCTTATCATAATATCTTTATTAGATCTCACTTTTGCAAGTGGTCGTGAAGGGATTGACAACCCCTTTATTGTGTTGGTTGCGAGTTCTTAGTTTGTTTGTGTAGGTGCGTGGGACTTTTGAGGAGCCTCCTACTGGATTGATACCTTGGTTCTCAAAACTGAGGGAAATACTTACGCTACACTTTGCTGCATCACCCTCTCCTCTTCGAGGAAAACTAACGCAAGCTCAAGACGTAGATAGAAGGATTTCTGGCGCCGTTGCCGGGGAGGTCTTTGCTCAAGTCAAGACATACCAAGTACCCATCACAAACCCATCTCCCTCACATTTACATTGTTTGCCATTTGCCTCTCGTTTTCCTCTCCCCTACTTCACCCTTGCTGTTCTATTCGCCCTCTCTTTCCCAATCTCCTCCTCTCCTTTTCGCTTGCCTTCTTCCGCCTTGCTTTTGTTTGCTGCTATGTCTGAAATTGGGGAGATTATCGGTGATATGGACAACAATGATAACACAGAAAATCCCGAGGCTCCGGCCGATGAACCCTTTATCTTGCATACTAAAAAGTTTCAAATCAGTAGTGGTAACATCATTGGCAAAGGTGTTATTCAATATTTCTTTACTTGTGCTAGTGCTTTACCTTCTATGGGTTGTTCTATTCTTCATAGAACTAGTAGTCTTGCGGATGCTGTCGCTATGCTGGTAGTTGAACTTGAAAGACAATTTATGCATATGCATCCTTGCATACAAAGAAGTTTTCTAGAATTCTCTAATATTGAGCATTCTTCTGTTAAGCGCGTTGTTACTATCTTTTTGGCCCATGAGTGTAGATTTGTCATAAGAGAGGCCAAAGAAATCTTTGCGCACTATAGGGTGGACGTCGGCCGTCCACCCATAGAAGCGATCCTCTATGATCAAGAGGAAATTAGACGTTTTCAATCTTCGGACTATGTCGCTTTTAATGAAAACCTTAGAAAAAAGGTTCCTACCAATGTCTTGGTTGATTGCATTAATGAGCTTAATAATGATTTTTCCCTCAGAAACAATGAGCTAGGGTACTCTCTTGAGTATAGGCTTACAAGATTGTGCCAAAAGAATGCTTTTAGTGATGAAATAGTTGTGCATTTTGAAGGGCCAAGGGAGGAACCCGTTCCTCCTGTGATTGATCTTGGGGATCTCTGTCCCACTAAATTTCGCCCTTTTGATTACTTTTGCTTGCCTCAAAGGAAACTTGCTGCCAAACGTAGAGAATATGAGATGAGCTTTCAAGATCTATCTTATTATTACGGCACCACTTAGATCTATCTTTGTTTTTATGCCTAGCTAGGGGCGTTAAACGATAGCGCTAGTTGGGAGGCAACCCAATTTTCTTTATGTTTTTTGTTTTTGCTCCTGTTTAGTAATAAATCTTGCATCTACCTTCTGGTTAGATGTGTTTTTATCTTTTAATTAGTGTTTGTGCCAAGTAGAACCTATAGGATAACCTACGATGATAGTTGATTTGATTCTGCTGAAAAATAGAAACTTTGCACGCACGAATATAATTTTGTTAATTCATAGGAACGTGCTTTTGCGTTGATTCTTTTTTTCTTCTGTTCAATAGACAAATTGTCCAGGACTTTATATTTTGGTAGGATTTTTAGAGTTCTAGAAGTTTGAGTTAGTTACAAATTTCTACAGACTGTTCTATTTTTGACAGATTCTATTTTTCGTGTGTTGTTTGGTTATTTAAATGCATCTATGGCTAGTAAATTAGTTTATAAACCATAAAGAAGTTGGAATGTAGTAGGTTTAACACCAAATTAAATAAAGAATGAGTTCATTACAGTACCTTATGTGGTGGTCTTGTTTTCTTTCACTAACGGAGCTTATAAGATTTCCTATTGAGTTTTGTGTTGTGAAGTTTTCAAGTTTTGGGTAAAGCTTTTATGGAATATGGAATAAGGAGTGGCAAGAGCCTAAGCTTGGGGATGCCCATGGCACCCCAAGATATTCAAGGATAGCCAAAAGCCTAAGCTTGGGGATGCCCCGGGAAGGCATCCGCTCTTTCGTCTTCGTTCATTAGTAACTTTACTTGGAGCTATATTTTTATTCGCCACATGATATGTGTTTTGCTTGGAGCGTCGTGTATTATATTAGTCTTTGCTTTTTAGTTTACCACAATCATCCTTGCTGTACACACCTTTTGGGGTAGCCTATTTGATTAGAATTTGCTAGAATACTCTATGTGCTTCACTTATATCTTTTGAGCTTGATAGTTTTTGCTCTAGTGCTTCACTTATATCTTTTAGAGCACGGTGGTGTCTTAATTTTGAAGAAATTCCTAGTCTCTCATGCTTCACTTATATAATTTTGAGAGTCTTTTAGAATAGCATTGTATTTGTTAGGATCATAAAGTCGGTCCTAGAATGATGAGCATCCAAGTTGGGTATAATAAAAACTATCATATAAAAGCGAATTGGATGCTATGATCAATTTGATGCTTGATAATTGTTTTGAGATATGGACGTAGTGATATTAAAGTCATGCTAGTTGGGTGATTATGAATTTAAAGAATGCTTGTGTTGAAGTTTGTGATTCCCGTAGCATGCATGTATGGTGAACCGCTTTGTGATGAAGTTGGAGCACAATTTTATTTATTGATTGTCTTCCTTATGAGTGGCGGTCGGGGACGAGCTATGGTATTTTCCTACCAATCTATCCCCCTAGGAGCATGCGCGTAGTACTTTGGTTTTTGATGACTTCTAAATTTTTGCAACAAGTATATGAGTTCTTTTGATTAATGTTGAGTCCATGGATTATACGCACTCTTTCACCCTTCCACCATTGCTAGCCTCTCTTGTACCATGCAATTTTCGCTGGTACCATACACCAACCATTTACCTTCCTCAAAACAGCCACCATACCTACCTATTATGGCATTTCCATATCCATTCCGAGATATATTGCCATAAAACTTTCCACCATTCCGTTCATATGACACGCATTACTTTTGTCATATTGCTTTTTGCATGATCATGTAGTTTACATTGTATTTGTGGCAAGGCCACCTTCATAATTTTCATACATGTCGCTCTTGATTCATTGCATATCCCGGTACACCTCCGGAGGCATTCAAATAGAGTCATATCTTGTTCTAGCTTTGAGTTGTAAATCCATAAAAGTGTGATGATCTTCATTATTAGAGCATTGTCCTAGTGAGGGAAGGATGATGAAGACTATGATTCCCACACAAGTCGGGATGAGGCTTCGGACTTTACAAAAAAAAGGGGAAAGGCCAACAAAAAAAAAGAGAAGGCCAAAGAAAAAAAGAGAAAGAAAAGAAGAAAGAAAAAAAATAAAATGAGAGAAAAACAGAGAAGGGACAATGCTACTATCTCCATTTCCACACTTGTTCTTCAAAATAGCACCATGATCTTCATGATAGAGAGTCTCATATGTTGTCACTTTCATATACTAGTGGGAATTTTTCATTATAGAACTTGGCTTGTATATTCCAATGATGGGCTTCCTCAAAGTGCCCTAGGTCTTCGTGAGCAAGCGAGTTGGATGCACACCCACTTAGTTTCTTTTGTTGAGCTTTCATATATATATAGCTCTAGTGCATCCGTTGCATGGCAATCCCTGCTCACTCACATTGATATCTATTAATGGGCATATCCATAGCCCATTGATACACCTAGTTGATGTGAGACTATCTTCCTTTTTGTCTTCTCCACAACCACCATTCTATTCCACATACAGTGCTATGTCCATGGCTCATGCTCATGTATTGCGTGAAAGTTGAAAAAGTTTGAGATTATTAAAGTATGAAACAATTGCTTGGCTCGTCATCGGGGTTGTGCATGATTAAATACTTTGTGTGATGAAGATAGAGCATAGCCAGACTATATGATTTTGTAGGGATAACTTTCTTTAGCCATGTTATTTTGAGAAGACATGATTACTTTGATTAGTATGCTTGAATTATTACTACTTCTTATGTCAATATGAACTTTTATTTTGTATTCATTTGGGTCTGAACATTCATGCCACAATAAAGAAAATTACATTATGAATTATGCTAGGTAGCATTCCACATCAAAAATTTCTTTTTTATAATTTACCTACTCGAGGACGAGCAGGAATTAAGCTTGGGGATGCTTGATATGTCTCCAACGTATCTATAATTTTTTATTGTTCCACGCTATTATATTACCTCTTTTGGATGTTTATGGGCTTTATTTTACACATTTATATTATTTTTGGGACTAACCTACTAAGCTTGGGGATGTTTTTTTGCCTATTTCAGTATTTCGAAGAAAAGGAATATCAAACGGAGTCCAAATGGAATGAAACCTTCGGGAGCGTTATTTTTGGAACAAATCGGATCCGGAGAGCCTGGAGTGCAAGTCAAGAAAGCTTCGAGGGCCCCACGAGATAGGAGGGCGCGCCCCCCTGTCACGTGGGCCCCTCGGGCGGCCACCGACGCACTTCTTCGTCCTATATATACCTACGTACCCCGAAGACATCCAGGAGCACCACGGAACACAATTTCCACCGCCGTAACCTTCTGTATCCGCGAGATCCCATCTTGGAGCCCTTGCCGGCACTCTGCCGGAGGGGGACACAACCATGAAGGGCCTGTACATCAACATCCTTGCCCCTCCGATGAGTTGTGAGTAGTTTACCACAGACCTATGGGTCCATAGTTATTAGCTAAATGGCTTCTTCTCTCTTTTTGGATCTCAATACAATGTTCTCCCCCTCTCTTGTGGAGATCTATTCGATGTAATCTCTTTTTGCGGTGTGTTTGTCGAGATCCGATGAATTGTGGGTTTATGATCAAGTTTATCTATGAATAATATTTGAATCTTCTGTGAGTTCTTTTATGTATGATTGATTTATCTTTGCAAGTCTCTTCGAATTATTAGTTTGGTTTGGCCTACTAGATTGATCTTTCTTGCCATGGGAGAAGTGCTTAGCTTTGGGTTCAATCTTGCGGTGTTCTTACCCAGTGACAGAAAGGGTTGCAAGACACGTATTGTATTGTTGCCATCGAGGATAACAAGATGGGGTTTATATCATATTGCATGTGTTTATCCCTCTACATCATGTCATCTTGCTTAATGCGTTGCTCTGTTCTTATGAACTTAATACTCTAGATGCATGCTGGATAGCGGTCGATGTGTGGAGTAATAGTAGTAGATGCAGGTAGGAGTCGGTCTACTTGTTATGGACGTGATGCCTATATACATGATCATGCCTAGATAATCTCATAACTATGCGCTTTTCTATCAATTGCTCCACAGTAATTTGTTCACCCACCGTAATACTTATGCTATTATGAGAGAAGACTCTAGTGAAACCTATGGCCCCCGGGTCTATCTCTTATCATATTTTCTTTCCATCTACTTTTATTTGCATCTTTACTTTTTGCATCTATATCAAAAATACCAAAAATATATTTATCTTATCATACTATCTTTATTAGATCTCACTTTCGCAAGTGGTCATGAAGGGATTGACAACCCCTTTATTGTGTTGGTTGCGAGTTCTCAGTTTGTTTGTGTAGGTGCGTGGGAATTTTGAGGAGCCTCCTACTAGATTGATACCTTGGTTCTCAAAACTGTGGGAAATACTTACGCTACACTTTCCTGCATCACCCTCTCCTCTTCGAGGAAAACCAACGCAAACTCAAGATGTATAGTAGGTCGAAGCCTAAGAAGACATTGGATTTACATCCAACGGCTGACATTCTTCTTCAATCTCTCATCTTCTTCCCCCAGCGCTGCCGGAACCGCGTGCTCCAGCCTTCGGCGTCCAGTGGCATTGTTTTGCGCTCCTCAGCGAAAGGCTACCCCGCTGACGGACATGCCATCCCTCCACTCCGCACCTCCTGTTATTATCTGCCGAGTGTAGGCCCACACCGCACCTGAACCAGTCAAGTTTCCCACTCCTCTCCATCTGCAACTCCACTGCCGCGTATTCCCCATCTCCGGGTCATTCCAGTCTGGGGCCTCGCCGTCGTCCACCGCCTCCGTGCGCTCGGCGCGGCATGGTCAACATACGAGAGTCATCGGAAGAGGACTGTACGTGGAGAGCCTGACGTCTGGGACCCACGAGGTCCATGGTCGCATGCAAGGAAAGTTCCTCCTTATTACGCACTGTACATGGACTGTACGTGGGAAGGGCTTCTGTATTTCACGAAAAAACTCCCGGTGACAGGTCGGACCCACCAGCTATATCTTTGCACGCAAGGAAGTGCCTCCTTATTACGCACAAAAAAATGAATACCCCCTGCTAGTTGGGACCCACCATAGTGGGTGGCTGACTTGTGGGACTGCTAAGTTGACGAGGACGGAGGGTTTTGTCAACTTAGTCAATATGAACGATTCTACCTCCAGTGACCGTACGATGTCCATCCAACGGCCATAGTGCTTCTTCAACCTCTGGTCTTTTTGCTCCAGCCACCCAAAGCAGCGCCGGTCGTGCCGCGTGCTCCTGCCTCTCATGGCCGGCTGTGATGCCGCGGAGGCCTCACCGCCCCCTACTACTCCCACCGCTGGCCCAGGGCATCCCTCTACTCACCCACACCCCCTGTTATTCTGCGACGACGGCAGCCTCACGCTGCAGCCAAACTAGTGAACCCTCGTACTCCTCTCCACGTGGGCATCCACTGCCGCGTCTTCCCCGGCTCCTTGTCGTCCCCTTCCTAGGACTCGCCGTCGTTCACCGCCTTGGTGCTCTCGAGTCTCGGCGCGGCATGGTCAATGTGGTCAACGACCGACTTCCATAGGAAGAGTACTGTACATGGAGAGGCTGACAGCTGGGTTCACGGCCGCAGCTGGGTCCATGGCCATAGCCCAGTTTTTTTATATTTGCCAAGTAAGTCACTTTGTCAGGCCTGTTGGGCTGTAAATCTTTCAAGACGAGGAGAGCTTCATTCGGCTGGCCGAGAAAATGGCCTATCAATAATGAGAAATGGGCTGTACATTTTTAAAACACATCAAACCGGCAATTAGTTTCAAATATCTTTTTTTCAATTTGAGATTTTAAATTACATTAATTTTTATGCGTGGAGAATTTGTTGGATTTTATATTGATATACATTTATTTTTAAGATCAGTTTGAATGTGATTCGAAATTTCAGCATTAAAAATAGTTCGGACCGCACCGAAATATGCAAAATTTTGTATAATTTTTTAACCGTGGCCACAATATGGGCTGTATGCTAACAAAAAGAATATGGGCTCCAAAAAAACCTTAAGAATTAGCAAATGGGCTGTAAATTATTAGAAATAATGGCAGATGGGTTGTATGCCGTTTTCCACATATTTGAGGATTTCCTAAAAAAAGGTTGACGCACAAGCAGTGACTGTTGGATGTCCATCCAACGACCGTCGTGCTTCTTCAATTTCTGCTCTTCCTGCTCCAGTCGCTCAAACAAGAGCCGACGGGACCGCCTGCTCCCTCCTCCCCGCGGCCGGCTGTGCTGCCGCGCAGGCCTCACTGCACCACCGTACTCCCATCACTGGCCTAGTCATCCCTCTACTCACCCACACCTGTTGTTATTCTGCAGCGACGGCAGACGAAGCAGTAAACCCTCGTACAGTCGTACTCCCCTCCGCGTGGGAAACAACTGTCGAGTCTTCCCTGCCTCCATGTCATTCCCTTCCTAGGCCTCGCTATCGTCCACCGCCCTGGTGCTCTCGGCGCGGCCTGGTCAACATGGTCAACGACCGACATGCATCTGAAGTGGACTGTATGTGGAGAGGCCGACAGCTGGGTCCATGGCCGCACGCAAGGAAATGCCTCCCTATTACGCGCATGTCAGGACCCCGACTCGATGTCACATCGATCTAGCTTGTAACACCTCATATCACTTTGCGGCCTCACGCACGGTATCCCCACGGGTGTCGCCTTACCTTTTCCCGGGACCGTTTGCGCCTTTTGGCTCACGTATATGATAGTGTCGCTAGCATCCATATGATAAGGAGCCCGGGCTGACATGACTAGTTGTAAACCCAAAGTGGCACAGTGTAACGCCCCGAGACCGATGTGCCAGGTGTCGTTCAGTTATTCGTTGTTGTTGTCTTGTCATTGGCTTGCGTGTTGCATTTCATCATGTCATCATGTGCATTGCATCATCATGTTTTCAAAACTTGCATCCGTCCCGGTCTCCTCGTTCCTTCCGTTGTCCGTTCTGAGCCCAGACACACTTGCACGCGCCCGCGGCATGTCCGAAATATTATTTTATAAGTGGCCGGAAAATGTTCTCGGAATGGGGTGATAGTTGGCATGCGGTCTTATTATAGTGTGGATAGACCGCCTGCCAAATTTCGTCGCATTCGGAGTTCGTTTGGCAGCCCAACCGACGTCCGTAGCCGGTCTATCGTCGGACGTTTTCGGTCTCCGGAGACAGTTGTCGGGCTGCACTTCCCTTCTCTCCCCTCGGCCCTACTTCTCTTCACAGCCCACTAGCCCACCTACCATACCCCTCCTCGCGTCCGGTGCCGTCCGATTGAGATCGGAGGGCTCCGAAACCCCTCAAAACCCCCAACCCTAGCCTCCCTGCCTTATATAAACACCCCCCATGTCAATTTTGGCCTCCTCCACCCTCCCACCTTGGTTCTCGCGCCCCCAATCATCAGCCGCCGCCGCCCTCATCGCTTTCCGCGCCGGCCCGCTCCGCCGCCGCCACTTGGCGCTCCTCCCGCGCCTCCACCTCGCCACCGCCACGTGGCGCCACCCTAGTGGGCAGCGCCGCCGCAGTAGCCTCCCTCGCCCACTCCCCGTTCGCCACCTGTCCTCCCCGCGCCTCCCCAGCCGCGCGCCCCGCCCAGGCCCGGGGCGAGCCCGCGAAGCCCATCGGGGCCCGAGCGCTCCGCCGCCGCCTGGTCCCGAGCGTCTCCCGCTCCGAAGCCCCGCCGCCCGACCTCACCAGCGCCTCCGCCCCGCTGCCCCTCTACCTCGTCGCCTCGCCTCCGCCGGCGAGCACCGCGCCGGTGCCGTCGCCGTCCCGGTGAGCTCGCGCCTCCCCGTCGCCCTCTCCCTCTTGTTTCTCTCTCTCTCAGACCTCTCTCTCTCTCTCTGCAGAACCCCGCAGGAGCCGCCGTCGCCGGAGTTTCCTCGCCGCTGCCCCGTTGCAAGTTGCGCCGGATCCGGCCGGAACGGGTCCGGAGCGTCCGGATCTGGTCGTCCCCAACGCCCCTCGACCTTCCTGCCGTTGCGGCGCCCTCGCCGGCGTGCGTCAACGCCGCCGCCTCTGCCTTCTTGGTGCGGGCACGGGAGGAGGACGACTCCCCAGCCGGCCACGTGGGCCTCGTGGCCCATCCCTGCATTCGGCCCACCTCCTCCAGATCCAGCCCAGCACCAGATCTGGCCCAAGGCCTCTTTGGTGAGCACCCACATGCTATCCTGCGCCCCCTGCGCACTATTGGTTCTCGCGCCGGCCCGTGTGGTTCAGTTTCGGCCTGTTTAGGTTTTTTTCTCAGTCCTGCGAATTTGCTAATTATCCAGAGATAACAGTTTTGCACAAAAACCCCTCCATGTTCATGCATCAATAATTAATTAACCGTGCATCGGATTAAAATAATTTATATATGTAAAATGCTTAGTTTTTCATCTAGTTTCATAATATGCTATTTTCATCCATGTTTAAAATATTTAAAATGTTGTTTGATTAAATTTGCTCAAATGCCATGCTAAAATGCTTTATTTCATAACTAAATAACCGTAGCTCCAATTTTAATAAACTTTATATGTAAATGGGGTAGAATTTTGCCTAGTTTATCATGGTGGCATCATCTTGCATGTTTAACAACTCTAAAATATTGTTTAGGGCAGAACAGTACCAAACCTAATTTATGCTCATGAGGAGTTTCCGGAATTGTTGTTCGTTGCTTCCGGCCTCATTTAAACTTGACTAGATAGGTAGTTTTACCTTGCTTCTCTCCCTTGCCATGTTAAACAACATTTAATATTGTGGGTACATAAACGAGATCAAACTAAATAACGTGTCGTGGTGTTCCGTCAATATGCAACTCGTTGCGTATTGAGCTCCACTTAATTTGTAGAGTTGTTTGTTGCACTTTCCCATACCAGGCCTCTTTAATCCGGACATGCATCATATTTGTTTGTGCATCGTGCCATGATGATGTGTTGGTTGTTTACTATGTTGTGTGCTTCTTTTCCGGTGTTTGCTTCTTCGGGTTGGTTCCGATAACGTCGAGGTTGTGAGGATCCGTTCGTCTACGTCCGTTTGTCTTCTTCATGGACTCGTTCTTCTTCCTTGCGGGATTTCAGGCAAGATGATCATACCCTCGAAATCACTACTATCTTTGCTATGCTAGTTTGCTCGCTCTTTTGCTATGCCAATGCTACGATGCCTACCATTTGCTTGTCAGCCACCCAAATTGCCATGTCAAATCTCTAACCCACCATGTCCTAGCAAACCGTTGATTGGCTATGTTACCGCTTTGCTCAGCCCCTCTTATAGCGTTGTTAGTTGCAGGTGAAGATTGAAGTTTGTTCCTTGTTGGAACATGGAGATGTTGTTCCTTGTTGGGATATTTATTTGTTGGGATATCACAATATATCTTATTTAATTAATGCATCTATACACTTGGTAAAGGGTGGAAGGCTCGGCCTTATGCCTGGTGTTTTGTTCCACTCTTGCCGCCCTAGTTTCCGTCATATCGGTGTTATGTTTCCGGATTTTGCGTCCCTTACGCGGTTGGGCTATAATGGGAACCCCTTGACAGTTCGCCTTAAGTAAAGCTTTTCCAGCAATGCCCAACATTGGTTTTACCATTTGCCACCTAGCCTTTTTCCCTTGGGAGTCGCGCATCCCGAGGGTTATCTTTATTTTAACCCCCCCCGGGCCAGTGCTTGTCTAAGTGTTGGTCCGAACTAGAGTCCTGTGCAGCGCCCCCTTGGGGCAACTCGAGGTTTGGTTTTAGTTGTACGGAGCGCTCATCTGAGTGTGCCCTGAGAAAGAGATATGTGCAGCTCCTATCGGGATTTGTCGGCACATTCGGGCGGTGTTGCTGGTTTAGTTTTACCCTGTCGAAATGTCTTGTTGTACCGGGATACCGAGTCTGATCGGAATGTCTTGGGTGGAGGTCTATTCCTTCGTTGACCGCGAGAGCTTGTCATGGGCTAAGTTGGGACACCCCTGCAGGGATTTGAACTTTTGAAAGCCGTGCCCGCGGTTATGGGCAGATGGGAATTTGTTAACGTCCGGTTGTAGAAAACCCGAAGTTGACCTTAATTAAAATACATCAACCGCGTGTTGTAACCGTGATGGTCTCTTTCCGGCGGAGTCCGGGAAGTGAACACGGTGTTGGAGTTATGCTTGACGTAGGTAGTCCAGGATCACTTCTTGATCATACCTTTATCGACCGTGCTTTGCCTTCTCTTCTCGCTCTCATTTGCGTATGTTAGCCACCATATATGCTAGTCGCTTGCTGCAGCTCCACCTCATTACTCCATCCTTCCTATAAGCTTAAATAGTCTTGATCTCGCGGGTGCGAGATTGCTGAGTCCCTGTGGCTCACAGATACTTCCAAACCAGCTTGCAGGTGCCGATGAGTCTGTGCAGATGACGCAACCAAGCTCAGGAGGAGCTCGATGAAGATCTTGTCCTTTGTGTTGTTTCCGTTCTAGTTGATCAGTAGTGGAGCCCAGTTGGGGTCGATCAGGGACCTTTGTCGCATTTGGGGTTCTTCTTTTATTTTGGTTCCGTAGTCGGACCTTGATTGTATCTGGATGATGTAATGCTTTATTCATGTAATTGTGTGAAGTGGCGATTGTAAGCCAACTATGTATCTCTTTCCCTTATGTATTACATGGGTTGTGTGAAGATTACCTCACTTGCGACATTGCTTTCAATGCGGTTATGCCTCTAAGTCGTGCTTCGACACGTGGGAGATATAGCCGCATCGAGGGCGTTACAAGTTGGTATCAGAGCCTTCCCCGACCTTAGGAGCCCCATTGCTTGATCGTTTTTAGCGGCCGAGTTGTGTCTAGAAAAATGTTTTGAGTCATTTAGGATTATATATATCGGAGAGTTAGGAATTCTTTTTACTCCCCAGTCTCTTCATCGCTCTGGTAAGGCATCTTGACGTAGAGTTTTGACTCTTCTCTTCTCAAATTTCACTAAAAATTTTTTAGGATCACGCGGGTATCTTGGAATTGTTCCGATGGTTTTATGATGAGAACATTGTCTTGGTGCCTCCTGTCAGGGGTTTAGTGGAAGTGTCCCGGGGAGTTGAGCTCTGAGGTGTTGTCGTCATAATTTTATCGTTGCAGTTCTGGAATACCTGAGTTTAGTACGCCGACATCGAAAATCTCTTTTATGCAGTTGTTGGTGAGATAACCCCGATAACCCAGTACTGAGGTGAGTACGGGAGTATCGCCATAACTTGTATAACGGATGATTTTCGAAGGTTGAGGTAGACGATTTCCGAAGGTTTCTTGGTTATGTGTTGAAGGATGGATACAGCTGGATGTAGGATTTGTTAGTTTTGGGTGAGATATTATGCTTCCCCTGTATCCCCAACACCTGATTGCATAACCGGAAAATTTCGGGAGTTTCATAGGTGGGAATTCAAGTAGCTCTTAGGATATCTTTCCGACGGATGTATGATATGAAATTGGGGTTCGACGTCTAGTGGTCCGCCTATTCACGGTCAATTTTACAGTGGTCTCGTTGTGTCTTAAAGAGTCCTTGGCTATGCCGACTCGGGGACGCTTCGTATGTCATGTGCACTGCCTTGTACATGATGGTGCTGTACGATCGAGCCCGTGTAGGCCCCACCACAAAAACTTCGGACGAAATCTCTATCATATGTTGTTCCGGCTTATTCTGCAAGCCAGTCCTTTGTTTTTGTTTTGAGTTGTGGTATTCGAGTTGCTTCGAAGTCAAATGTTGATTCCATACCTTTTCCAAATGGTGTTCTCATATTCCTATGTGAATACTAATCCTTCTTGATCATCGAGTCTGTCTTGTCAATCCTTTTTTTAACCGGTGTGTCTCTCCTCAAGTGGATCCGTTCACGTCAACATTTGCAAGATCATTTATCACTTCTTCTCAACGCTGTTTGTGTCATCCATCTTCAAGTTGCCTTTGTTTTTCCCACCCTCCCTCCCTTTTGTTTTTCTTCAAGGACTAAGATTTCTTCTTCAAGTATCCATTTTATTGATGGGAAGTTTCTCCATTCTTTTCCGTCAATGTTCTTATCCGGTGATTCTCATGTAGATTCTAATGGAACTTCAAGTTCGTCATTCCTCATTCCTTTCTCTTCTCCGGTGGATTCAAGTCAAGATTTGTCGATTATATCCCCTTTTTCTCGTCTCAAATACCTTCTCTTGACGGTGCTCCTCATATTTATTCATTTCTCGCTATTCTATTGTTCTGAAGTGCTCAAGATATCTCGAAGATTCGTGTTTCCACTCTGCATTCGTTCAAGCTCTTTCGAGATTGGTATCTCATTCAAGTCATTTAATTCAACCGGTGCAACATCTCTTTTAAATCTTTTCAACGGTGTTCTTTTGAGTGGGCCCTAACCCACAGGTTTTTTCCCAGGATCTTACCTGACTCTTCTATTTTCCCAGAGCTATCCTAAATTCTTCTCCAAGTTTGACGTAAGAATGAGTTATCATCAGTCAAATGCTTTTTCTCCAAGATCTTTCAAATTCTTTTCATAGTTGGCTCAACCTCTTCGCTTTTGATTCTTTCGGTGTGCCTCAATAATTCTTGGTGGTGTTTCTCGTCGTCATTCTCATCATTTGAAGACCGAAGAAGAGTTTCTCTTTAATCTTGCTCTATTCTCTTCAAGATTCATGGTGCTAGCTTGTTGCCATCCTCTCATAATTGTTTTCGATTGTGAGAATCTTTTTCACCCATCAGGAGATATTCAAGAGTCTTCTCAGTTTGAATATCCGGAGCTCATCATCGAAGATTTATTCATTCTCAGTTTGCAGTTATCATTCTCCGATCTTACCGGTGCCTTGTTCAACTGATCTTTAATCGGCTCGTGCTCTCTTCGTTCTCATGTATCTAGATTGTCTCATGTATCTTCGTTCATTTCTCCATTCTTCCCGGTGTTTCTTTGTCTTCCCTTAATTCATTGTCAATTCGTACGATGGTTCGTTCAAGATTTTTTCTTCTTTCTTATCATATCAATTCATTTGTTGTTTCAATCCTATCGGTGGTTCGTTGAAGACCTTCTCAAGTTTATGTTATATCTCTCTTAATCTTTTCTACAAGAATAAGTAGTATGCCAAATCCGTTGATTGTCATCAATTTAATTGGTGAAGGATAAGCATAACATAATTCTTATTCTTGTTCATCCAAGTGATTAATTCTTTATTCCGGAGGCCCTTAAAATTCTCGGTTTCATTTGTTTCATCTTCTCTTTTTCCCGGAGTTCCAAGCTCTAATTATCACGGAGGTCCATCTAAATCATTGCAAGGATTCACCTTGTCTTTTCAATTTCTCTTTCTTTTCATTCCTTTTGTTTACCGGAGTTCTTCATGGAGGCTCTACATGATGGTTCATCAAGGATTTATATTTCTTCTTGAAGTGTTCATCGAGATTCTTTTCCAAGAAACTCAAGCATTCTTCATCTTGCTATCCGGAGTGCAATTTCTTTCTGCCGTATCTTTGGAGGTGGTATTATGTCCTTCTTGATAATTCCCCTTCGTTGCTTCGTGATTCACAAGTTTTCAAGAGTGACATATTTAAATCCATCTTTTTCTCTTTGTTCAAGAGATCTTTTCAACCGTCAATCTCTTCATTGGAGTTATCTTGGTATAGATTTCACCTAAAGCCTTCCCTAAGGAATGTTGCTATTTGGTGCTTATTAATGACCCAAGTTATCTCTTTTCCATCTTGATGGAACAAGTTTTCATCTCTTCGTTAATCTCAAGCAAGTAATTGTTCCGTTAGTGGCCGTTTGTCACCTCATAATGTTGAGATGTTTCCATAAGCCCATATCAAGATTATTCTTTTCGTTGTTGGTTTTCAACAACTCCATTCTAGCATTTGTTGTATCTGTGATCTCTCAACATCTTGTTTCCCTTCGTTCCGGAGTCATTGTGATGTTGCTCTTTTCAACCCATCATCTCGTTTGTCAAAGATCATGTTCTTTTCGTGCTTATCCATTTAACCAGAGTGTCGTGTCCTCTGCTCAAGTTCTTTTCATCTTATCTAGTCTTGTATCACTTTTCAACCGGAGTGCTGTTCGAATTTGGTCTTCCTTGATCCCCTTCCTTAACCGGCGCGTTTTCAATATATATCTTCCCTTCAACCTCAAGGTTTCGCAATACTCTTTGTCCCTAGTTTCTAACGGAGTGTTTTCGACTTTGTTCTCCTTCGTTCTATTCTTTTCTTGAATTAGTCAACCTCGCAAGGTTCTTTGGTTTCACTCGTTCGTCAAAGGAGCAACTTAGTTTTACCTCTCCTCTCTTTCTCTTCCGTTGTCCCTCCGGTGCCATTCTAGATCTCGGGACGAGATCCTCTCATAGTGGTGGAGTGTTGTAACGCCCCGAGACCGATGTGCCAGGTGTCGTTCAGTTATTCGTTGTTGTTGTCTTGTCATTGGCTTGCGTGTTGCATTTCATCATGTCATCATGTGCATTGCATCATCATGTTTTCAAAACTTGCATCCGTCCCGGTCTCCTCGTTCCTTCCGTTGTCCGTTCTGAGCCCAGACACACTTGCACGCGCCCGCGGCATGTCCGAAATATTATTTTATAAGTGGCCGGAAAATGTTCTCGGAATGGGGTGATAGTTGGCATGCGGTCTTATTATAGTGTGGATAGACCGCCTGCCAAATTTCGTCGCATTCGGAGTTCGTTTGGCAGCCCAACCGACGTCCGTAGCCGGTCTATCGTCGGACGTTTTCGGTCTCCGGAGACAGTTGTCGGGCTGCACTTCCCTTCTCTCCCCTCGGCCCTACTTCTCTTCACAGCCCACTAGCCCACCTACCATACCCCTCCTCGCGTCCGGTGCCGTCCGATTGAGATCGGAGGGCTCCGAAACCCCTCAAAACCCCCAACCCTAGCCTCCCTGCCTTATATAAACACCCCCCATGTCAATTTTGGCCTCCTCCACCCTCCCACCTTGGTTCTCGCGCCCCCAATCATCAGCCGCCGCCGCCCTCATCGCTTTCCGCGCCGGCCCGCTCCGCCGCCGCCACTTGGCGCTCCTCCCGCGCCTCCACCTCGCCACCGCCACGTGGCGCCACCCTAGTGGGCAGCGCCGCCGCAGTAGCCTCCCTCGCCCACTCCCCGTTCGCCACCTGTCCTCCCCGCGCCTCCCAGCCGCGCGCCCCGCCCAGGCCCGGGGCGAGCCCGCGAAGCCCATCGGGGCCCGAGCGCTCCGCCGCCGCCTGGTCCCGAGCGTCTCCCGCTCCGAAGCCCCGCCGCCCGACCTCACCAGCGCCTCCGCCCCGCTGCCCCTCTACCTCGTCGCCTCGCCTCCGCCGGCGAGCACCGCGCCGGTGCCGTCGCCGTCCCGGTGAGCTCGCGCCTCCCCGTCGCCCTCTCCCTCTTGTTTCTCTCTCTCTCAGACCTCTCTCTCTCTCTCTGCAGAACCCCGCAGGAGCCGCCGTCGCCGGAGTTTCCTCGCCGCTGCCCCGTTGCAAGTTGCGCCGGATCCGGCCGGAACGGGTCCGGAGCGACCGGATCTGGTCGTCCCCAACGCCCCTCGACCTTCCTGCCGTTGCGGTGCCCTCGCCGGCGTGCGTCAACGCCGCCGCCTCTGCCTTCTTGGTGCGGGCACGGGAGGAGGACGACTCCCCAGCCGGCCACGTGGGCCTCGTGGCCCATCCCTGCATTCGGCCCACCTCCTCCAGATCCAGCCCAGCACCAGATCTGGCCCAAGGCCTCTTTGGTGAGCACCCACATGCTATCCTGCGCCCCCTGCGCACTATTGGTTCTCGCGCCGGCCCGTGTGGTTCAGTTTCGGCCTGTTTAGGTTTTTTTCTCAGTCCTGCGAATTTGCTAATTATCCAGAGATAACAGTTTTGCACAAAAACCCCTCCATGTTCATGCATCAATAATTAATTAACCGTGCATCGGATTAAAATAATTTATATATGTAAAATGCTTAGTTTTTCATCTAGTTTCATAATATGCTATTTTCATCCATGTTTAAAATATTTAAAATGTTGTTTGATTAAATTTGCTCAAATGCCATGCTAAAATGCTTTATTTCATAACTAAATAACCGTAGCTCCAATTTTAATAAACTTTATATGTAAATGGGGTAGAATTTTGCCTAGTTTATCATGGTGGCATCATCTTGCATGTTTAACAACTCTAAAATATTGTTTAGGGCAGAACAGTACCAAACCTAATTTATGCTCATGAGGAGTTTCCGGAATTGTTGTTCGTTGCTTCCGGCCTCATTTAAACTTGACTAGATAGGTAGTTTTACCTTGCTTCTCTCCCTTGCCATGTTAAACAACATTTAATATTGTTGGGTACATAAACGAGATCAAACTAAATAACGTGTCGTGGTGTTCCGTCAATATGCAACTCGTTGCGTATTGAGCTCCACTTAATTTGTAGAGTTGTTTGTTGCACTTTCCCATACCAGGCCTCTTTAATCCGGACATGCATCATATTTGTTTGTGCATCGTGCCATGATGATGTGTTGGTTGTTTACTATGTTGTGTGCTTCTTTTCCGGTGTTTGCTTCTTCGGGTTGGTTCCGATAACGTCGAGGTTGTGAGGATCCGTTCGTCTACGTCCGTTTGTCTTCTTCATGGACTCGTTCTTCTTCCTTGCGGGATTTCAGGCAAGATGATCATACCCTCGAAATCACTACTATCTTTGCTATGCTAGTTTGCTCGCTCTTTTGCTATGCCAATGCTACGATGCCTACCATTTGCTTGTCAGCCACCCAAATTGCCATGTCAAATCTCTAACCCACCATGTCCTAGCAAACCGTTGATTGGCTATGTTACCGCTTTGCTCAGCCCCTCTTATAGCGTTGTTAGTTGCAGGTGAAGATTGAAGTTTGTTCCTTGTTGGAACATGGAGATGTTGTTCCTTGTTGGGATATTTATTTGTTGGGATATCACAATATATCTTATTTAATTAATGCATCTATACACTTGGTAAAGGGTGGAAGGCTCGGCCTTATGCCTGGTGTTTTGTTCCACTCTTGCCGCCCTAGTTTCCGTCATATCGGTGTTATGTTCCCGGATTTTGCGTCCCTTACGCGGTTGGGCTATAATGGGAACCCCTTGACAGTTCGCCTTAAGTAAAGCTTTTCCAGCAATGCCCAACATTGGTTTTACCATTTGCCACCTAGCCTTTTTCCCTTGGGAGTCGCGCATCCCGAGGGTTATCTTTATTTTAACCCCCCCGGGCCAGTGCTTGTCTAAGTGTTGGTCCGAACTAGAGTCCTGTGCAGCGCCCCCTCGGGGCAACTCGAGGTTTGGTTTTAGTTGTACGGAGCGCTCATCTGAGTGTGCCCTGAGAAAGAGATATGTGCAGCTCCTATCGGGATTTGTCGGCACATTCGGGCGGTGTTGCTGGTTTAGTTTTACCCTGTCGAAATGTCTTGTTGTACCGGGATACCGAGTCTGATCGGAATGTCTTGGGTGGAGGTCTATTCCTTCGTTGACCGCGAGAGCTTGTCATGGGCTAAGTTGGGACACCCCTGCAGGGATTTGAACTTTCGAAAGCCGTGCCCGCGGTTATGGGCAGATGGGAATTTGTTAACGTCCGGTTGTAGAAAACCCGAAGTTGACCTTAATTAAAATACATCAACCGCGTGTGTAACCGTGATGGTCTCTTTCCGGCGGAGTCCGGGAAGTGAACACGGTGTTGGAGTTATGCTTGACGTAGGTAGTCCAGGATCACTTCTTGATCATACCTTTATCGACCGTGCTTTGCCTTCTCTTCTCGCTCTCATTTGCGTATGTTAGCCACCATATATGCTAGTCGCTTGCTGCAGCTCCACCTCATTACTCCATCCTTCCTATAAGCTTAAATAGTCTTGATCTCGCGGGTGCGAGATTGCTGAGTCCCTGTGGCTCACAGATACTTCCAAACCAGCTTGCAGGTGCCGATGAGTCTGTGCAGATGACGCAACCAAGCTCAGGAGGAGCTCGATGAAGATCTTGTCCTTTGTGTTGTTTCCGTTCTAGTTGATCAGTAGTGGAGCCCAGTTGGGGTCGATCAGGGACCTTTGTCGCATTTGGGGTTCTTCTTTTATTTTGGTTCCGTAGTCGGACCTTGATTGTATCTGGATGATGTAATGCTTTATTCATGTAATTGTGTGAAGTGGCGATTGTAAGCCAACTATGTATCTCTTTCCCTTATGTATTACATGGGTTGTGTGAAGATTACCTCACTTGCGACATTGCTTTCAATGCGGTTATGCCTCTAAGTCGTGCTTCGACACGTGGGAGATATAGCCGCATCGAGGGCGTTACACACAGACTTACAGGGACAGGCATCCATGACCCAGCTTCGAACGTGTCGGTCATCAGCAAGTGGGTCCGGGTTGTAGCACTGGGCTAGCAGGACTCCGGTAAACCGAGCTGTAGCGGGCTAACATGACTCCGGTACTCAATGCGTGACATTTCCCCGAAGGGACAGACACAGGAACGAAGAAGGACACATGCCGGCCAGCCTAAGTGTTCCAGAGCAGTAGCAAGCTACCATGGCTCAGCGGTAACACTAGGAGACATTTCCCGGTAAGAGAGGCTACTAAAGATAAACAACTAGATAGTCAGATCCCACACATACCAAGCATTTCAATAACATACACACAATATGCTCGATATGTGCAAATACAACATGGCATCAGAACATGACTCTACGACACAAGTACTTTATTTAAGGCTCAGAGAGCCATACATAACATACACATAGGTACGGGTCACACGACCCAGCATTCAAGTCATACAGTCATACAAACCAGCAGCGGAAGTAGCTTGTCTGGGTACAGACAACTAGTAAAATAAAAGAGGCTTGGAAAGCCTAGCTATACTACATGGTCCTTCACAAGCTCAGGATCACCACCTGGGCCTTAGCCTACTCATTGATGTCAACGTCTACGAAGAACCCATCAGAAGGGGTTGCAGCGTCTTCTGTAAAAAATGTAAATTATAGCAACATGAGTACAAAGGTACTCAGCAAGACTTACATCAGATCCTACATACATGCACATTATCAAGAAGGGTTGGTGGAGTTATTGCAGCAAGCCAGCTTTGACTCTTGGCTAGGCTATCCTACGAGACTCCAACTTGAAATGGTTTTGCGTACACGAGTCCACTACTCACCACTTCAATACACTACCGAGGATCCACCTCCGTCTTCCTACGGAAGAGCCATCCTCGGCACTCACACTTATCTTGAGGCTTTTAGTAGTTTCCATTTACTTGTCTATGAACTGTATAGGCAACCAAGTAGTCCTTTACCGCGGACGCGGCTATTCGAATAGATCATGATAACCCTGCAGGGGTGTACTTCTTCATACACGCTCTCACCACTTACCGTCGTTTACACGACATGTACTCGGCAACCTTCAAGCGGAAGCCCAACGTGGGTGTCGGCCACGACCTACCTAATCACCTAAGCCTCTAGTCCAGGTTTATCGCCTATTCGGGTTCCATCCATGAGGAGATCCGGCCGAGGTTTCGCTCACAGCCCCAAACGATGTGAACAGGGTTCCCGAGATACCTAACGGGTATTCGGTACACCGTGCCACGTACCTACCGCATCACAGCCCACCCCTACGGTCAGCGCTGTCCACGGCCTCCAGTAGGCTACAAACACCAGAAACTACTTGCAACTCCTGGACAGAGAACTAGGGTGAATAAGAAGTCGAGAGGGTCCATTGTTTTCGGGCCCAATGCATGGTAGTAGCTGAATCTTAAATCACACATACAGATCTCAGTGCTTAAGGTCGGCTTCAATGAAACAACCCACCATGTACTCCTACATGGCCTCTCATCGATACCTTTACCAAATCGTGTTTACCACACCACTCTCATTACCGACATAATCATTTCACTCTAGTCCATCACCCAGATGAACCAGACCTGACACGACTCTAAGCATAGCAGGCATAGCAAGGTAGGAATAACACATACATATGGCTCAATCAACTCCTACACATGCTAGTGGGTTTCATCTAGTTACTGTGGCAATGACAGGTCATGCAGAGGAAATGGGTTCAACTACCGTAGCACACAGCAGTTTGAAACGCGTTGTCTTAATGCAGTAAAAGAGAGCAGGAGCGAGAACATGGGATTGTATCGATATGATCAAATGGTTGGTTGCTTGCCTGATGGTTCGATGCACTGATACGGTTCTTCGTTAGGGTAATCACGGTACTCCTCGGAGGCAGAACCTGCCGCAAAGAACACCGATACACAACCATCACCAAACAATGTGCGACAATATGATGCATGCATGAAACATGGCAATATGAGTGTGTTGGGCTAATGCAACTAAGACTAGAGGGGTTTGAACCAATTTGAATCAAAGATTCAAATTTCAAACTCATACATGCCCCTTTAAAGTGTTTTTCCTTGTTCTGCACTAAACATCAAGTTAACTTGTTTAATCATGCATGAAAATAGTACAGATGGATAGATTGGATTTTTCTGATCATTTTTCATATATAATTTGTCTGATTTGGAGTTACAGAATAAAAGTTATGAATTTTTGAAGTTTAAACTATATTCTGGAATTTCCTATATTAGATTAAATCCAGAAAATCAATTACTGCGTCAGCCTGACGTCAGTGTGACATCAGCAGGTCAACGGGACACGGTCCGGGTCAAACCTGACAGTGGGTCCCGCGTGTCAGTGTGATTAGATTAGTTAAAGTTTAATTAAAACTAAACCTGTTTAATTAACAGGGCTGGGCCCCACCTGTCATTGACTCAGGAGAGTCAACCAGGGCCCACCCGTGGTCAAACCCGGGTCGGCTGCACCGGCGTTTAGCCGCCGGCGAGCCCGACGCGGCGGCGGAAGTGGTTTTTGCCGTTCCGGCAACCAAACGAGCCGCGGAGGCCACCGGAGAGGAGCTGAGGTCGAGCCGCAGCTCTTGGTGGAGTCCGTTGGGGTCGGGGTGGCCGGAGTTGGCGCCGGCGACGACTTTGGCGGCCACCGGAGTTCGGCCGAAGTCGAACTTGTCGCTAGGGGGGTCGGTGAGGTGCGGGGAGTAGCTAGTTAGGTGCTACGTGACGCGGTGAGCATGATGGACACCGTGGAGTGGTCGGAGGGTGACCGGGAGCACGTCGGCGACGAGCTCCACGGTGGTGGGTGCGGTTGAGCTCCGGGAGGTCGCTACACGGCTCGGGAACGAGAGAGGGAGGGTAGGAGGGGTAGCTAGGCTCACAGCGCACCCGTAGAGGCCACCGGCGGGGTCGGGGACGAGCTGAGGCGGCGACGGTGTTGAAGGGGATCTCCGGCGACGGCGGTTCGGGCGAGGTCGTTGCGGTGGACTCGGGCGTTGCGAGCGCTCGGGGCTCGGCTTGCTCGATGAAGTGGACAGCGGCGGAGCTCCTGGACACGACGAGAGGACGCACGGGCGGCGGGGAGCGCGGCTACGACGTAGGCACGGCGGCGGTAGCGTCGGCCATGGCTGGGGGGCGCGAGGGGGAGGAGCTGGAGAGGAGAGGGGGTGTCTGGGGGGTTCGGGGAAGAGAGGGGGAGCGATCCACGACGTCACCGGGCGAGGGGAGCGGCGAGGCGGCGAGCAGGTGCGTGGCGCGCGCTGCGGTCGCCGTCGGGCACCTGCCTGCCTGCCTGGCCGGCAAGCAGCTCGCTGGAGCGGCGCTGGGCTGGGCCGGCAGGTGGGCCGGGTGCTGGGCGCCAGGTAAGTTTTTCTATTTTTTCCTGTTTTCTGTTTTTTTAATACTTCTGCAACTTTGTTGATTTATTAAAAATACTTAGGCAACTCCTAAAATCACCAAACTACTCCTGGTCCATAGTTGGATTATTTCCAACATGAAACATTTTAGTTTGGAGATATTTGGGCATCTGAATATTTTATATAATTTTAAATGCCCAAATTCAAATATCTATGATTTAATTCAAAGACCCTAGGATGACCTAGGAAAATGTGCATCACTTTTGTCAGGGGTTCTGAACCAGGACAAAAATGATGGGCATTTTAGAAGGGCATTTCAGGTTCATTGAAAAAGTTTTTAGTAAACCCTAGTTGGTTTCAGAGGGGGCTGGGGGTTCTGTCATCCCCATTTCAGGTTTCTGATGAAAGAATAAACATGATGCAACACTCTAATGCATGACTAGCTAGGGTGTGACAACTCACCCCCACTCAAAAGAATCTCGTCCCGAGATTTGGGTTCCTCCGGGAAGAAGGCAGGATACTCAAGTCGAAGACGATCCTCCCTTTCCCAAGTTGCTTCATCCTCAGAATGGTGCGACCATTGAACTTTGAGAAACTTGATATTATGACGTCGAGTGGTACGCTCGGCCTGATCGAGGATACGAATGGGGTACTCTCGATACGTAAGATTATCTTGGAGATCAAGCGTTTCGTGGTCCACTCCACGGATAGGATCCGAGAAGCAACGCCTGAGTTGAGAAACGTGGAAGACATCGTGGACTCTGGAGAGATGCGGAGGTAGTTCCAACTGGTAGGCAACTTCCCCTCGTTTTGCGAGAATGCGGAAAGGTCCAATGTAACGAGGAGCCAATTTGCCTTTGATACCGAAACGATGGGTTCCCTTCAGAGGAGTAACCCGAAGGTAAGCCTTCTCGTCAACCTCGAAAGTCATAGCCTTATGTTTTCGGTCATATTGACTCTTTTGACGAGATTGGGCTGTTTTCAACTTTTCACGAACGATGCGAACTTGCTCTTCTGCTTCCTGAATCATATCCGGGCCAAAGAATTGTCTTTCCCCGGTTTCTGACCAGTTAAGGGGTGTTCGACAACGTCGTCCATAGAGCACTTCAAAAGGGGCTTTACCCAAGCTAGATTGATAGCTGTTGTTATAAGCAAATTCGGCAAATGGAAGGCATTTCTCCCACTCCATTCCGAATGAGATAACAGAGGCTCGAAGCATGTCTTCTAGGATCTGGTTGACGCGTTCCACTTGACCACTTGATTGAGGGTGGAAGGCGGTGCTAAAAGAGAGACGGGTTCCCATAGCATTTTGGAAACTTTCCCAAAATCGAGAGGTGAAAAGACTTCCTCGATCCGAGTTAATTTCCAAAGGAACACCATGGAGAGACACTATTCGGGAGATGTATAAGTCTGCCAATTGACTAGCGGTTATACTCTCACGAACAGGTAAGAAATGGGCTACTTTGGAAAGACGATCGACAACGACGAAGATAGCATTATTCCCTCTCTTGGTCCTGGGAAAACCGGTAATGAAATCCATACCAATTTTATCCCATTTCCATTCAGGAATAGCTAGGGGTTGAAGGGTGCCAGCAGGCCGTTGATGCTCTGCTTTTACACGACGGCAGACGTCGCAATTAGCAATATACTGAGCAATTTCTCTCTTCATTCTAGTCCACCAGAACCTCTGGCGTAGGTCCTGATACATCTTGGTACTACCGGGATGAATGGTGAGAGGAGATTCATGAGCTTCCTTAAGGATCAGTCGTCTCAGGTTTCGCACTTTGGGAACCACTAGTCGATTCCCGAAGTACACGACCCCTTGATCATCAATGGAGAAACAATTCGCAACTCCTTTCTTGATGTTTCTCCTGATGCGGGAAATTCCCGGATCTACCTTCTGTGCTTTGATGATCTGATCCGTAAGGGTAGGTTTCGCCACCAAGGTGGAAAGAAAACCTTGAGGAACAATGTGAAGGTTAAGCTTCCGAAATTCCTCATGGAGAAGCGGTTGACTTTGTTGTAACATCAGGTTGTTACAATAAGATTTACGACTTAGCGCATCAGCCATGACGTTGGCTTTCCCTGGGGTGTAAGTTATTCCTAAGTCGAAATCTGTGATCAACTCAACCCAACGTCTTTGCCTGAGATTCAAATCCGGTTGGGTGAAGATGTACTTCAGACTTTGGTGATCAGTGAATATTTCGCAACGATTACCAAGAAGGTAATGTCGCCAGGTTTTAAGTGCATAGACTACGGCTGCAAGCTCTAGATCATGAGTAGGATAATTCTCCTCATGTGGGTGCAATTGCCGTGAAGCGTAAGCAATTACGTGTCGATCTTGCATGAGAATGCAACCTAGTCCTTGTCGCGAGGCGTCGCAGTAGATAACAAAGTCCTTAGAGAAATCTGGCGGTACCAATACGGGAGCAGATGTCAGGCGTCTTTTCAGTTCCTGAAAGCTGTGCTCACATTGTGGAGTCCACTCGAACTTTTTATCTTTCTTGAGGAGTTCGGTTAGAGGTTTAGCAACTTTGGAGAAATTTTCGACAAAGCGACGGCAATAGCTCGCTAAGCCCAGAAAACTCCGAACTTGCTTGACCGATTCAGGTGGAGTCCAATTAAGGACGGCTTGAACTCGCTCGGGGTTAACAGCAATACCTTTACCAGATATTACATGACCCAGATAGGTCACTTCTGACAACCAGAATTCACATTTAGAAAATTTGGCATAAAGGCGATGCTCTCGAAGTTTCTTCAACACTAGCCTTAGATGTTCGGCATGTTCTTCCTCGTTCTTGGAGTAGATGAGTATATCATCGAGGTAAACCACGACGAATTTATCCAAATACTCCATGAAGATTGAGTTCATTAACCGAGAAAAGGTGGCTGGAGCGTTGGTTAAACCGAAGGACATGACGGTGTACTCGTATTGGCCATAACGAGTAACAAAGGCCGTTTTAGGAATGTCCCCGTTTCTGATTTTGATTTGATGGTAGCCCAACCTCAAATCCATTTTGGAGAAGACTGAGGATCCAGCGAGCTGATCATACAGGTCGTTGATCCTGGGGAGCGGATATTTGTTCTTGATTGTGACCAAATTGACAGGTCGATAATCTACAACCATCCGGTCCGTACCATCCTTCTTCTTGACGAAGAGGACGGGGCAAGCCCACGGAGATGAACTAGGTCGGATGAAACCCTTTTTCAAGGACTCATCGAGTTGTTTCTTAAGCTCGGCTAGTTCTAGTGGTGCCATCTTATAGGGTCTTCTAGCAATCGGGACGGTTCCTGGAATGAGGTCTATTACGAACTCCACATCCCTGTCAGGTGGAACACCTGGCAATTCCTCTGGGAAGACATCCGGAAGTCACGGACTACCGGAACGTCCTCAAGGTCTGGCAAAGGGCTGGCGTTAAGAGAATATAACTGTCGCTTGGCTATTCGGGTCAAGACATTGACTATCTTTCCCGAAGGATGGGTGAGTTGAACAGTCCTAGAGAAACAATCAATGTTGGCATGATGGGCTGACATCCAGTCCATACCCAAGATGATATTAATATCTGACGATTTAAGGGCTATCAAAGATGCGAGAAAAACAAGTCTGTCGACTTGAATTTCATTTCCATGGCTTACTCTAGAAGTTTGCCATTTGGATCCCGGAGTTTGAATTACCATAGAGGTGGGCATCTCACAGAATGCGGTGTTATGCAAACGAGCATAATTTTCGGATATGAAAGAATGAGAGGCTCCTGTATCGAAAAGAACAGATGCCGGGTGGCAATTAACAAGGAGCGTACCGAGAACGACGTTGGGATCCTCTTGAGCTTCTTCGGCAGAAATACAATTGACATTGCCACGTGTAGCGGTGGCCGGCTTGGCGTGGAACACTTTCCCTGTCGGCTTGCCACGGCCAACAGCTTTAGCAGATTGGTTGGGGTTGGTTTGGGGACACTCGCGCATATAGTGGCCAGATTCCCCACACTTGAAACAAGTCACGGAACTGGTACGTGGAGGAGCACTGTTGGTTGGACCACCATAGGACTTGGCTGGTGCAGACTGTTGAACGGGGCGAGGCGCCTGGAAGGATGGCCTCGGTGTGAACCTGGGTGGCAGGGCGGTGTTAGGCACCCACACGCGGCGCTTCTGAGGACCAGCACCGGATGAGGAACCCATGTCACGGCCATGCTTGCGTGTTGCGTCATAATCGGTCTGACCAGTTTCAGCACTGATGGCCTTGTTGACAAGCTTCTGAAAAGATGTGCACTCATGCAGACGGAGGTCGCGGCGAAGCTCAGGACTAAGTCCCTTACGGAACCTTGCTTGCTTCTTAGCATCAGTAGAAACTTCCTCAGTTGCATATCGTGCGAGGTTACCAAACTCCCTGCTGTAAGCATCCACAGAGAGTCGGCCTTGGGTGAAACTGCAAAATTCCTCACGTTTACGGTCCATGAGACCCTCCGGAATGTGATGTTCACGGAAAGCCTCGCTGAATTCAGCCCAAGTAGTGACATGGCCCGCTGGGCGCATAGCTCCATAATTCTCCCACCATAGACTGGCGGGGCCTTCAAGATGATATGCAGCAAAGGTGACCTTGTCAGCCTCGGCTACTAGCGCGGAGCGCAGTTTGTGAGAAATACTGCGAAGCCAGTCATCAGCGTCGAGAGGCTCGACGGAGTGGTGGAACGTGGGTGGATGTAACTTGATGAAATCACTGAGTGACACCACGTTAGTCCTCTGATGGTGTGCTGTGTTCTGTTCAATACGCTCCAACAAACGGTTGGTCTCCCGCTTGTTTCTTTCGGCTTCCATCATAACCTCGGCTAGGGAAGGAGGATGAGGCAGATTTGCATTCCTGACTTCACTGCCTTCGGCCTGCTCTTGAGGAGCAGGGTTATTGCGCGTGTTGACCATCCTAGGTAAACAAGACAATGATTTAGTCAGAATGATAAGATTCCGACATAGGATACAGAATGTAAGGAATAACTCGGAATGCAAGATGATCATCCGTATGACATGGTAGATACAGAAACTGCTTCTTTATTCCATCGTCATACACACCATACAAGGTTTAGTACAAGACCAAACAAGGTACTATTACGGTGAAAAGAGGATTACATCTCATCGGAGGCATCCCAAGCTCCTATACATATTTTCTACACCTCCGGAAGGCGGTACAAACTAGGTCATATCCCACGAGTCACGCAGGACGATAGACGACACAGCTAGTACGAACTAGTGATACTACCACTAACTCAGACCGATCCGTAGTAGTCCTCGTAGAAGTCACCTCCATAGCCTGGAAGCTCAACATGATCATCCGGGAAACAGACGATCTCGCGGAGCTTGTGGACCATAGGGGCTAGGATGAGGTCTTGGACCAACAGACGGTGGCCTGCGGGGACCGCGAGGTGGGGTGATGCCTCCTACATCACGCCAACCCATCACGTCTGGCAGAGCAGATCTCACAGGATAGAGATCACGCATATCCGAATATCCAGCTTGCACCGCCGGTGCAAACCGAGTCAACGTGGCCCAATGGTCAGCACGGGTATTGAAAAGCTCTAGCCTCAAGGCCCGGTTTTCACGGTCCTTATCCTCGAGCATCTCAGCAGTGGTGCGAGTCCGTGAATCCTCCTGAGTGGGGTCAGCATAGATAGCCTGGAGATACCCTTGTGCTCCCGGAAGTGATCCTGGCATATACCGGAAATCAGAGTCCCGAAATAGGCCAGACCTGACTCGCATGATGGTCATCATAGAGTAGGCGGCGTCCTGCACAGCCATCTCAATAGTAACCCCGAGTCCATAGGAGCAGTGAAGGGGCTCGGTGGATCCAGGATAAGATGGAAATATCCTGACAGTGCAGAGATACTGGCTTTGATTAAAGTCTCGAAATTGCTCTTCGACCGTGTACTCAGGATACCAACGGTATCCAGCCTCAGTCATTACCCTGACCAACATGGCGGTATGGCCGGGTACATCTAGGCATCGAGTCAGGCGAACCACTTGATTGAGGTCGCGAGTGGCCATCTGAAAGCACAACCATAATGCAAAGGCATTAGAATTCTAGCAAAATTTCGGCAGCATAACAGCTGTAAATGCTCAAGAAGGATTTTGAGACATTTGACAAAGGATTTCATACACACTCAACATCATCATATCAAAGTTCTGAGTCCATCCTAACAACATAATGTGGTAGTAGAACTGAACTAGGCTTGTATCCATCAAACCTATAAGGTACTACTGATTAGTAACACGTGATCCTGATAGAGAGAATAGATCCTAATTCCTTAACCCCCGGTGGAAGAATAGACTGACTCAGATCAGAATGTCATAAGATAAAGGAGTAAAAAGAGCCTTACGTTCCAACCCACAAACAATTCCCCTACATATAACTAAAGAATTTCTAGACTCAACATCGACCAGTTTGGCTTGGAGAACCTACAGGCAGTCCGGCTCTGATACCAACGCTGTCAGGACCCCGACTCGATGTCACATCGATCTAGCTTGTAACACCTCATATCACTTTGCGGCCTCACGCACGGTATCCCCACGGGTGTCGCCTTACCTTTTCCCGGGACCGTTTGCGCCTTTTGGCTCACGTATATGATAGTGTCGCTAGCATCCATATGATAAGGAGCCCGGGCTGACATGACTAGTTGTAAACCCAAAGTGGCACAGACTTACAGGGACAGGCATCCATGACCCAGCTTCGAACGTGTCGGTCATCAGCAAGTGGGTCCGGGCTGTAGCACTGGGCTAGCAGGACTCCGGTAAACCGGGCTGTAGCGGGCTAACAGGACTCCGGTACTCAATGCGTGACATTTCCCCGAAGGGACAGACACAGGAACGAAGAAGGACACATGCCGGCCAGCCTAAGTGTTCCAGAGCAGTAGCAAGCTACCATGGCTCAGCGGTAACACTAGGAGACATTTCCCGGTAAGAGAGGCTACTAAAGATAAACAACTAGATAGTCAGATCCCACACATACCAAGCATTTCAATAACATACACACAATATGCTCGATATGTGCAAATACAACATGGCATCACAACATGACTCTACGACACAAGTACTTTATTTAAGGCTCAGAGAGCCATACATAACATACACATAGGTACGGGTCACACGACCCAGCATTCAAGTCATACAGTCATACAAACCAGCAGCGGAAGTAGCTTGTCTGGGTACAGACAACTAGTAAAATAAAAGAGGCTTGGAAAGCCTAGCTATACTACGTGGTCCTTCACAAGCTCAGGATCACCACCTGGGCCTTAGCCTACTCATTGATGTCAACGTCTACGAAGAACCCATCAGAAGGGGTTGCAGCGTCTTCTGTAAAAAATGTAAATTATAGCAACATGAGTACAAAGGTACTCAGCAAGACTTACATCAGATCCTACATACATGCACATTATCAAGAAGGGTTGGTGGAGTTATTGCAGCAAGCCAGCTTTGACTCTTGGCTAGGCTATCCTACGAGACTCCAACTTGAAATGGTTTTGCGTACACGAGTCCACTACTCACCACTTCAATACACTACCGAGGATCCACCTCCGTCTTCCTACGGAAGAGCCATCCTCGGCACTCACACTTATCTTGAGGCTTTTAGTAGTTTCCATTTACTTGTCTATGAACTGTATAGGCAACCAAGTAGTCCTTTACCGCGGACGCGGCTATTCGAATAGATCATGATAACCCTGCAGGGGTGTACTTCTTCATACACGCTCTCACCACTTACCGTCGTTTACACGACATGTACTCGGCAACCTTCAAGCGGAAGCCCAACGTGGGTGTCGGCCACGACCTACCTAATCACCTAAGCCTCTAGTCCAGGTTTATCGCCTATTCGGGTTCCATCCATGAGGAGATCCGGCCGAGGTTTCGCTCACAGCCCCAAACGATGTGAACAGGGTTCCCGAGATACCTAACGGGTATTCGGTACACCGTGCCACGTACCTACCGCATCACAGCCCACCCCTACGGTCAGCGCTGTCCACGGCCTCCAGTAGGCTACAAACACCAGAAACTACTTGCAACTCCTGGACAGAGAACTAGGGTGAATAAGAAGTCGAGAGGGTCCATTGTTTTCGGGCCCAATGCATGGTAGTAGCTGAATCTTAAATCACACATACAGATCTCAGTGCTTAAGGTCGGCTTCAATGAAACAACCCACCATGTACTCCTACATGGCCTCTCATCGATACCTTTACCAAATCGTGTTTACCACACCACTCTCATTACCGACATAATCATTTCACTCTAGTCCATCACCCAGATGAACCAGACCTGACACGACTCTAAGCATAGCAGGCATAGCAAGGTAGGAATAACACATACATATGGCTCAATCAACTCCTACACATGCTAGTGGGTTTCATCTAGTTACTGTGGCAATGACAGGTCATGCAGAGGAAATGGGTTCAACTACCGTAGCACACAGCAGTTTGAAACGCGTTGTCTTAATGCAGTAAAAGAGAGCAGGAGCGAGAACATGGGATTGTATCGATATGATCAAATGGTTGGTTGCTTGCCTGATGGTTCGATGCACTGATACGGTTCTTCGTTAGGGTAATCACGGTACTCCTCGGAGGCAGAACCTGCCGCAAAGAACACCGATACACAACCATCACCAAACAATGTGCGACAATATGATGCATGCATGAAACATGGCAATATGAGTGTGTTGGGCTAATGCAACTAAGACTAGAGGGGTTTGAACCAATTTGAATCAAAGATTCAAATTTCAAACTCATACATGCCCCTTTAAAGTGTTTTTCCTTGTTCTGCACTAAACATCAAGTTAACTTGTTTAATCATGCATGAAAATAGTACAGATGGATAGATTGGATTTTTCTGATCATTTTTCATATATAATTTGTCTGATTTGGAGTTACAGAATAAAAGTTATGAATTTTTGAAGTTTAAACTATATTCTGGAATTTCCTATATTAGATTAAATCCAGAAAATCAATTACTGCGTCAGCCTGACGTCAGTGTGACATCAGCAGGTCAACGGGACACGGTCCGGGTCAAACCTGACAGTGGGTCCCGCGTGTCAGTGTGATTAGATTAGTTAAAGTTTAATTAAAACTAAACCTGTTTAATTAACAGGGCTGGGCCCCACCTGTCATTGACTCAGGAGAGTCAACCAGGGCCCACCCGTGGTCAAACCCGGGTCGGCTGCACCGGCGTTTAGCCGCCGGCGAGCCCGACGCGGCGGCGGAAGTGGTTTTTGCCGTTCCGGCAACCAAACGAGCCGCGGAGGCCACCGGAGAGGAGCTGAGGTCGAGCCGCAGCTCTTGGTGGAGTCCGTTGGGGTCGGGGTGGCCGGAGTTGGCGCCGGCGACGACTTTGGCGGCCACCGGAGTTCGGCCGAAGTCGAACTTGTCGCTAGGGGGGTCGGTGAGGTGCGGGGAGTAGCTAGTTAGGTGCTACGTGACGCGGTGAGCATGATGGACACCGTGGAGTGGTCGGAGGGTGACCGGGAGCACGTCGGCGACGAGCTCCACGGTGGTGGGTGCGGTTGAGCTCCGGGAGGTCGCTACACGGCTCGGGAACGAGAGAGGGAGGGTAGGAGGGGTAGCTAGGCTCACAGCGCACCCGTAGAGGCCACCGGCGGGGTCGGGGACGAGCTGAGGCGGCGACGGTGTTGAAGGGGATCTCCGGCGACGGCGGTTCGGGCGAGGTCGTTGCGGTGGACTCGGGCGTTGCGAGCGCTCGGGGCTCGGCTTGCTCGATGAAGTGGACAGCGGCGGAGCTCCTGGACACGACGAGAGGACGCACGGGCGGCGGGGAGCGCGGCTACGACGTAGGCACGGCGGCGGTAGCGTCGGCCATGGCTGGGGGGCGCGAGGGGGAGGAGCTGGAGAGGAGAGGGGGTGTCTGGGGGGTTCGGGGAAGAGAGGGGGAGCGATCCACGACGTCACCGGGCGAGGGGAGCGGCGAGGCGGCGAGCAGGTGCGTGGCGCGCGCTGCGGTCGCCGTCGGGCACCTGCCTGCCTGCCTGGCCGGCAAGCAGCTCGCTGGAGCGGCGCTGGGCTGGGCCGGCAGGTGGGCCGGGTGCTGGGCGCCAGGTAAGTTTTTCTATTTTTTCCTGTTTTCTGTTTTTTAATACTTCTGCAACTTTGTTGATTTATTAAAAATACTTAGGCAACTCCTAAAATCACCAAACTACTCCTGGTCCATAGTTGGATTATTTCCAACATGAAACATTTTAGTTTGGAGATATTTGGGCATCTGAATATTTTATATAATTTTCAATGCCCAAATTCAGATATCTATGATTTAATTCAAAGACCCTAGGATGACCTAGGAAAATGTGCATCACTTTTGTCAGGGGTTCTGAACCAGGACAAAAATGATGGGCATTTTAGAAGGGCATTTCAGGTTCATTGAAAAAGTTTTTAGTAAACCCTAGTTGGTTTCAGAGGGGGCTGGGGGTTCTGTCATCCCCATTTCAGGTTTCTGATGAAAGAATAAACATGATGCAACACTCTAATGCATGACTAGCTAGGGTGTGACAGCGCAAAATAATGATTCCTCCACCTAACATCAAGGACCCACCGAAAGGGCCTCTGTATTTCGCGAAAAAATGTTACCGCCACTGACAGCTCATACCCACCAACTATATCTTCGCATGCAAGGAAGTGCCTCCTTATTACGCACAAAAAAATGAATACTCCCCCTGTTAGCTGGGACCCAGTATAGTGGAAGGCTGACATGTGGGCATACTAAGTTGACGGGGACGGAGGGCTTTGTCAACTTAGTCAATATGCATGATTCTAGCTCCAGTGACCATACGATGTCCATCCAACGGCCGTAGTGCTTCTTCAACCTCTGGTCTTCTTGCTCCAGCCGCCCAAACCAGCGCCGGTTGTGCCTCGTGCTCCTGCCTCCCGTGGCCGGTCGCGATGCAGCGGAGGCCTCACCACCGCCTACTACTCCCACCGCTGGCCAGGCCATCCCTCTACTCACCCACACCCTTGTTATTCTATGGCGATGGTAGCCTCACAGCGCAGCAAACCGTTGAACCCTCGTACTCTTCTACGCGTGGGAATCCACTGTCGCATCTTCCCTGGCTCCACGTCGTCCCCTTCCCAGGCCTCGCCGTCGTCCACCGCCCTGGTGCTCTCAGCGCGGCGTGGTCAACATGGTCAAGGAACGGCTTCCATCGGACGTGGACTGTACGTGGAAAGGCTGACAATTGGGTCCATGGCCACAGCAAGGAAGTGCCTCCTTATTACGCGCAAAATAATTATTCCTCCACCTGACAGCGGGGACCCACCAGGCGGGCCACCGTATTTTGCAAAAAAGACGTTTCCCCCTGACTGCTGGGACCCACCAGCTACACCTTCACATGCAAGGAAGTGCATCTGGGCAAAAAAATGATTCGCCCCGCTGACTGCTGGGACCCACCAGCTACATCTTCGCATGCAAGGAAGTGCATCCGGGCAAAACAAAAACAAAACGATTCGCCCCCCTGACTGTTGGGACCCACCAGCTACATCTTCGCAGGCAAGGAAGTGCCTGACAGTCGGGACCCACCTGGTCGAAGCGTATGTAGCGTTGTCATTCTGGTCGCGAACGTGTACGTACATACTGGTCGTTGTAGAGGCGCGCACGTAGCCTGTACACGTACGTACGATGACCAGGGTGCAAGAAAGAAAATACGGCCATGTATGTGTACATACGGGCGGGGTCTCAAACGCCTACTCGCGCATACGTACGGCCAGGGCTCGTGTACATGGCTGGGCCGGAACGGAGAAACAGCATCGTCGTCGTGTTCATGGGGAGGAAACGGAATGCGTCGTGTTCATCAGGAGGCAACGGAACGCGTGAGAGCCAACCGGCTGGGTCAGAACGGAATGTGTCGTCGTGTTCATCGGGAGGGCTTGGACGGAACAGGCGATGGAAACGAGGCCTGGCGTACTGCACAACGGAGGAAACGGCCTTGTGTTCGACCGGACACGTTCGAAATGGGATCCTGTTCATTGGGAGGGGTGTGGCGTACCGCAAAACGGAGGAAACGGACCTCCTACGGTCGAAATAGGGGTCATGTTGATCGAGAGGGGTCTAGCGTACCGCAAAATAGAGGAAACGGACCTCCTACGGTCGAAACGGGGGTCCTGTTGATCGGGAGGGGTGTGCCGTACCGCAAAACAGATGAAACAGACTTGTGTTGGAGCGCTACAGTCGAAACGGGGGTCCTGTTCATCGGGAGGGGTGTGGCATACCGCAAAACGGGACTCCACGGGATACTGTTCATATCCACCGTCGACCCCCTCCAGCCTCCACGGGCTACCGTCGACCTCCTCCAGCCTGCACGGGCTACCGTCGACCTCCTCCAGCCTCCACGGGCTCCTGTTCATCCAGCCTCCACCGTGCGCTACTCCACCGGCTACTGTTCAACCACCCCTTCACGGGCACCCCTCCACCGTCTACTGTTTATCCAGTCCTCCACACCATGGGGTCCTGTTCATCCAGAGGCAACGCCACCGCTCACTGTTCATCCAAACCCCCCTGCAACGCTCACTGTTCATCGAATCGATCGGGTTCAGTTAGCAGCAGTAGCGAAGGAATCGCTCGATCGGGTTCAATTAATAGCCATCGATCGATCGCTCGGGTTCAGTAACGCGTAGCCTTCAGTGCAATCGCTCGGGTTCAGTTAGAGCCAACGCCTCGCACACACACGCGTACGTGTATGAGAGAAACGCGCATCGCTCGACCCCTGACCGCCCACCATAACCGGGAACTCCCTGAAATTTTCCTCGCCCTCGCTTCTACCACGGTTTTTTCCGTCATGGATGGCCCAAAGAATGTCATGCAGCTGCGTCTCTGGCCCGCCCAGGACGAAAAGCCCATTTTCTGTCATGATTTTTTTGTCATAGAAGTAGGAGCCCACCACATCTCTGATGGTATCGGGTTTTGTCAAAATTATCATCATAGAAGTGTTATATGTATGACAGAAAAAAAATTGTTCGGCCCAAAATGTCACGGGTGTGTCTTTTTTTTGTAGTGGGGGCTTCAAAAGCGTAGCAAAACCACTCAGAGTAAATTGCCTATAGTCAGGTTTTTGGATTGGATTGTTGAGCAATTTACTATGAGATTTAATCCGAATAAATAGTAAATAGATCATGACGACAATTCCAAAGATCAAAGTAATGATGCGGACTAAACCAAGAGGACCGAATCATATACTATACAACGGGAGCACAACCGTTGTGGTTGATGTTGTCACTCATGTTGTTGATGAAGAGGTTACCGAGGTCGGGGAAGAAGGCTGTCGTTGAGGAAGTCGTCACTGGCAGCAGTCATAGGAGTGTGCTCCCCAAAAACCTGATCGCCCCTCACCCGTAAAGGATCACGAAAGGCGGGGTTTGAAGGACTGTTGTCCCTCCTCGTGGTGCACACTGGAAGGTCGGCTGGAGAAGAATTGTGTGGTGGCACTAAGATCTGGAACAGTGCAAAACCATATGATACAGTGGCGGCTAGGGTAGAGCATGTCAGCTCGGTCATGCGAGTAAGACCAAGTATAATAGAAGGCCTTTGGCCCAAGGCCACTGCTACAAATCAACCGGCTGATTTCCCAGAGAAATCAGTCAGCTCGTCAGTCGTTATATCCTTTCCTGCCTAGTCGTTCGATCCAGTCAACACCAACGCCCAGGTCATCGCCCTCAGGCCGCATCAATGCATCCTCCTTTTGTTCTCCTGGCTGCATCGACGTAGCACGCGCCTCCACCCACTAGAAAAGCATCGTCCCCTAACTCTTAGCCGCCATGCAGCATTGCTGGGAAGCTATCGCAGCGACGCTGGCTCACAGCATCCCGTCGTGCTGCATCACAACAGCAGGACCACCAAGTCATCGAAGTTGCATCGTAGCACCGGGTGGCTCCCTGCAGTGACGCCGGCTCGCAGCATCCGGCGTGCTGCATCACAACAGCATGAGCACCAAGTCATCAAAGTTGCATTGTAGCACCAGGTGGCTCCCTGCAACGTCGCGCTTCCGCCTCCCTTGTTTGCTGTGTTGTAGCACTGATGATGAGCAGTGGCAGCCACCGGCAACCGCGCCTTCGTGCTGTGTTGCAACACTGACGGGGTGTGGCTCCATCTCCAGCCTCCCTCTTCTTGCTGCATTGCAGCATTGACATCGAGCAGCGGTCTCCTCCGGCCTCCTCTTCTTGTTGCGTTACCGCGCTAACGTTGAGCGGCGGTCTCCTCTGGCCTTCTTCTTCATGCTATGTTGTAGCACCGGCGGCTGCCTCCAGCTGCTATGTTGCAACACGGTCGGGAGTGGCGCCCCCTCTAGCCTCCCTCTTGGTAATGGGTTGCAACACTGGTGGTGAGCGCGGGCAGCAATGGTGTCGCAGCAGTGCGCGAGCATCCCCGCTTCCGCCGCCCTTGCTTGTTTCATAGTAGCAGTGAAGCAAAAAAACATGAGCAGTCGAGGCAGTTGCAGCCGGACGTGGTCGCGTTTGTTCTCTCTAGAATTGCAGCAGCGGTGGCATGGTGGTCACCATTGCGGTGGGAGTCCTCGCTTGAGAACAATAATGGGTATGGGAATAAGAGAGGACGGAGGGAGAGCGTGTGGAGGAGAGAGGGGGTCGAAGAGATAAGGCAAGCTGGGGGAAACGATGGATGGGCCTAGAGGTCACGTGTCGAGCAGCACGAGCTGCTTATCTTTCCTCATTATCATCCGGTGGATTTAGAACATTTTCCTTGGCTCAAACCCCACGTCCAAGTCAATAATAGCCCCACCAAGGTTTATCTCAAAAAACTGAGTAATTAGGGCGTCCATTAATCATTAATTAATGACTTAAAATCAATTTTCTGGCCAACAAAAATATAGACCATGTGGATAGCTTTTGTCCTTAGACAGGCTCATTCCCGAAGAGCGCGCGTGTAGGTTTCCTAGTATCATGCTCATGCAAATGCTAGAATAGATCACATTATAAAGTGGTGTGACTCACACCTACCTAGAAGTATGGGACTAAACTTTAGTCCCACTCACACCACACTTAGAGCATGGTTAATAGTATAGTCAACATCTGGCTATATGAAGTTGACACATCATCTAGAACCAACCTAATAGCCTGCTAGTACAATAGTTAGTCCCTTTAGTATAATACTATACCATTAATAATGGCCCCACCTTTTGTCTCACAAAGTATGTTGGGGCTCCTGCTACAACCGGCTACAAGCTTACAACCCGCTTCTCTTCGCTCTCCTTAAACTAAGCACAAATACTATATTTAAATCCTTATAGCCTGCTTATGTCATCTAATTGTAGTACTTGGTTTAAAGTTACTCTCCACTGTGTAGTCTGAAATGCCGAGCATGCAGCGGGTGGTGTCCTCGGTTGGCGCGCCGCTTCAATGACGGAAGCAGTGAGAGGTCGCGTCGCCCTAACTTTCCATCAATGTGGAGCGGCAAGCTCAGCTGGCGTCGAGCGGGAAGCGTGCGGGGAGGGGGAGGGGTTTTTGTTGGGCCAAGAAGGTGAGAAGCCAACTTGGGATCGGCCCGGACAGGGAAATATCATGTGCTCCCATAATCACTAGTAGTTTCATGCATGTGACACTAGCCTATATTAGTACTCCCTCCTTTCCGGTTTATAGAGATGTTTAGAGTAACATAGTAATATGTTACAGTATAAGTTACTCCCCACTATGACCAACCTTGGCCTCTCCCAGTGCTCCACCATGTAGAGCTGCTAAGCCTGCCACGTAGGCATGAAATATGATGTGGCAAGTTAATTAAGAAGAGAGAGACTAGTTTGGTGACCGCAGGAACAAACGATGGAAAGATAGTTTTGAGTCTATAGCTAATTAAATGAAGCAAGCTTAGCAACAACAAACTAAGCACCTACGCATTGGAGACTTGAGTTGCTAAGCCATTTAATGCACTTAGCACCTCATCTAAGCACTTAGCACTTAGCACCCCCTTGACCGTGGACCTTGACGGTGTACATCACCTTGTGTCCAGATCTGAGATGCCACATGTACCAGATGAATGACTCCAAGCTAGACCACCGTGATGCAAGAGGTGCGAGCTGAGGAACACTGTTGAAGACACCCCCCTCAGACTGGCCACAATGGGTAGCTAATGTTACTAGTCTATGTTACTACCTCTATAGTAACATACCTGTGGTAACATGCAACACTTCATTTATTAGGCTATAGACACATCTTGCCTTGATACGTGTGATGCTACTACTTTCCTCTCTTTCTTCCTTTATTCCTTGCCACATCATCTACTTTATCTAGACATGTGTGATGTTACTACCTATGTTACTCCCAGTGTGGGTAGTCTCACAATTTTCCTCGTCATCATCTAAGTCCTAGAAGATCTCACCAACATCATCATTAGGCATGCAGTCGTCTTGATAGACAATGTGCGCAGAAGGAGTAGAGGCGACCGGGGACGCACCACGTCGTGGGCACTCCGTACGTGCTCGTGTGGGTGCAGCGTGCGTGTTTTTCCATCGGTGCTAGCTCTAAGGCCGAGGCTGCGGTCGTCTTCGTCTCTGACTAGTAGTTGAGAAACGATAGCAAACAGGTGTTGCAAGAGATGTGTAGGCGCCGTTGTGTGTGAGCTTCGCCGTAGCACGACAAACCGGACATCGCCGCAGATGGCGCACGCCTCCATGCAGCCGAGTGTGTGCGCATGCATGTGTTATTCACATGCATTCTGCGGCCGAGTGTGTGTGCATGCATGTGTTGCGTACGTGCGTTGTGTGCTCCATGTTGTGCACGCATGTGCATGAGTTGGATCGGATGGAGTTAGTGGTTTGGCGTGTGTACATGTGTGGCTGCATGCGTCCTGTACATGCGTGGCTTATTGCGTGGTTATCAATATAAACTATAAAACATCTTCAACTTAGCATCTTGATGTATCGTCTCTAGTGGTTAGCAAAGAGTTCATGTTCTTTTATTTGTTTATAGGTGGGCAGGCGGCAAAAAACAGGGGAAAACGCGCAAGGTTCCTTGCAGACGCTACACCGCGAGGTTCCTTGCTCCTTCTCGGTCGTCGGGAATCTAAGTTCTTCAACTCTCTTTTTTACATGAGCTATGTTTATCCTTTTGCCAACACGCGAGACATCTAGCATCAAGGTGCACGTGTCATGCAAGAAAATGGAGATAATCAGATAAGCAGTGCTTAAGTGAGTCATGCACTTCGATGGACCTACTAGGCAATATTTTTTCTCCTCGATGGCACATGAATAGTGCACGTACTCAACGACGGAGCACGGGATGGTAGGCATGACATGGTCAGCCCTTTTTTGGAGAGAGTGCATACTAAATAACTATGATGTGTCCCGTAAACTCGCAGAATGACAAGAAGCTTGCTTACTACGCCTTCTCCCTCGCGAATGCATGCGCGGTGGCTCGCAGCACGAGGAGAAACTTTTGCTTACAAGCGGTGGACGTGCAGCAGTTCATTTGGTGTCAGATTGCCAGAAGTACTAATATAGAACCATTGACTTCCGGAAGAGACGAAGAGCCAAGCGTAAGGTCACCTACTAACCTTAGGCTAGGCGTAGTGGGAGTAACATAAGTAGGGGTACCTCCTTTTTTTCTAGAAACAACCACACGCGAAAATTAGACTGTAGCAGCACAACAACTGAATGAAAAATCGAAACCAACCAATGAACTACTACTACTACTACTACTACTGGTAAGCGTTTGCTAGTACATATCATGTACTCTGTTTGTCCATGTATATAGGGCTTAATGCGCTTTCTGAGACTATCTTTGGCCCTGTTTGGATCCAAGACTTAGAGTTAGTTTGAGCTAGTTGGGGCTCATATAGCCCTAAAGTATCCAAGCATGAGGGTTTAATTGGAGCAAGTTGCACCGAACCCACCAAAAAAACTATCCCACCCAAGAGGTGCTAATTGGAGATAGTTCTCATTGGGCCCACTGAAAAATCACTTTTCTCTCTCCATCAAGTGCATTTATTGTCACTCTAACCCTGTCACCCAAACACCTCTTTGCCTACAGTTAGTTCAGGGTTAGTCATGAGGTAGTATAACCTATAGCTATGTTAGAGTATCCAAATAGGAGAAGTATAGCACATGCAAGTTGCTCAAAGCATATAGTCGAATTCGTACATGAAAGGATTTTCTTTAAATGAAACGTGAAAGGATCTTTGAATGATATAATTTTAAAAATATATAATATCTTATCAATAGTCAAAGGCATCCTCGAAGAATACATTAGGCCCTATATAAAATCGAATCAATAGTCAAAACCAAGTGTTCTAAACGAGTTCAAAACAAGAAATTGGACCCACTCACAGCACGGCATGCCTGTCTTGTTTGGTCCATCGGTCAAAGCAGTTCCTCTTCTTGGCATAACAATATAGTACTGTGTTTTGTTTAGATTGCTCTTGGCATGTCACTGACATGTGATGAGTTAACCGACCTCAATAGACGGCAAAAACGCCAGCCCGCCGCACTTTGAGAGAGATGAGGAGCGAGAAGCAATACGGGCTGTTGGATTACTAGAGCTAGGTGTCGCAGGAAGCCATGAAATATGGTGATAGCGTGGGTTAGCCATGTAGTATGATGTAACTACACTAGGCTGCCGTGTTTCATACTCTTCCAGTCCACTATGGAGATGATTGGTTGATTTTATATCGCTGAATAATATAAAATATTATGAGTGCAGACACTCCACCACGAGGTTCCTTGCTCCTTCTCGGTCATTGGGAATCTATGTTCTTCCACTCTTTTTTTGACGTGAGCTTTGTTCATCCTTTTGCCAACGCACGAGACATCTAGCATCAAGGTTCACGTGTCATGCAAGAAAATGGAGATAATCAGATAAGCAGTGCGTAAGTGAGTCGTGCACTTCGATGGCACCTACTATGCAATATTTTTTCTCCTCGATGGCATGTGAATAGTGCACGTACTCAACGACGGAGCACGGGATGGTAGCCACGATAGGGTCAGCCCTTTTTTTGGAGAGAGTATGTACTAAAAAACTTTGATGTGTCCCGTCAACTCACAGAACGACGTGAAGCTTGCTTACTACGCCTTCTCCCTTGCAAACGCATGCGTGGTGGCTCGCAGCATGAGGAGAAACTTTTGGTTATAGGCCGCCTGCCCACCTATAGAACCGCCTCGTGCTGGCCAATTCCTCTCCAAACACCTAAGGAGGCGGTTGAACCGAACAAGTCTAACTTGCTCCAATTTAACCCTCATGTTTGGATACTTTAGGGCTATTTGAGCCCCAACTAGATCAAACTAACTCTAACCCATGGATCCAAACGGGGCCAAGTTAGTATCGGAAAATGCATTAAGCCCTATATACATGGATAGACAGATTACATGATACGTACTAGCAAACGCTCACCATTGGTAGTAGTTCATGCCCGTCAAAAAAATTTGGTAGTAGTTCATTGGTTGGTTTCGATTTTTGATTCAGTTGTTGTGCTGCTACGGCTAATATTCGCGTGTGGTTGTTTCTAGAGTAAAAAAGGAGGTACTAGTACTTACTGTGGGAAAGGTGAAGTGATGGTTGCTTCGCCTGAGCAACTTATTAATCTGGGAATATGGGAGTACCAGCGGATTCAAGGAACAGAGAAATGATGGTTGCTTCATCTGAGCAACTAACTGTGGCGAAGGTGGGGCTCTGTGATTTGACTGCTCACTAGTCATTACTACTACGACGCAACGACCGGGGTGAATCTTTCCCTGCAGTTGTGCACTCAATATTGCTGCATGGCAGGTGGAGCCGGATGAAGGATGTCCCATATGTCGGCAAAACGAAGTTGAATTGTTTCTGGCATTGCTATCAATCCTTCCTGATTTGTTTATATGTACGCATAATTTTAATGAAATTGTACTGTGATGCTGTCGGTGTTCTGGGTACGGGGGTCCCCAGACTTGCCTGCCTGCGGCCTGCGGCGTGGCTCAAAGGGGGCCCAGCACGGCCCATATTCATCAACACGAGCTCAAGACCCTCGCGAGGGGCCAAGCCTCGCGGGGCGGGCGGCAAGGAGCTTCCTCAGGCGCGGCCTCATCAGGCTGGCTCGCGAGGAGGCGGAGAGATCAAGGCGGGGTACCTCGCGAGGTGCCCATGACGCAAGCCATAACGACCAAGGGCGCCAGGCGGGTGCCAGCCCGCGTAGTGTCCTCATTTCCTATTTGGTGCAAAGGGAGCAAGCGCAGGCGAGAGTATCAAGCAAAGGCGTCCGTTTCGGTGCAACAAGACCAAGACCAATCCAACGGCAGGATGGAGGTCATCATGGAGCCCAAGCTGTCGTCACCATAGCAGCCTTTCACAGGCGTGGACCAACTTTAGTCAGGATAAGTGTACCAGATGTTCCCCTTCAAAATGGCCAATTGTTGGCGCCCTTCCCGCTCAATATTTGGGAAGAGGCCCAGGGCCTTTGCCTATAAATAGGACTAGCCACCATAGTATAGAGCATCTCGAATCAACCCCTCCAAAGGGACAACACCACCACAAGAACAGACCCTCGCGAGGTTGTTCTTCCTTGTATTGTTCATCATCAGCCCAAGAAGCAATCCATCACACCACGCACTGGAGTAGGGTATTACACCGCAATGGTGGCCTGAACCAGTATAAACACTATGTCTCTTGTGTTGTTCTTTTCATAGCTTAGATCCTAGCATGGCGGTAGAGTGCAGGTAGGTAGTGGGCGAGATCTCCGCGTGCACCCAAGTGTTCGAACCTCAAGGGTCTGCCGGAACCCGAAATCCGACATTTGGCGCGCCAGGTAGGGGTGCGCCGGAATTCGTCTTCCACCGCCCTGTTCTCCTCCGACCATCGCATCCATGTCTGACGCTCGTCAGGCCCGCGCCAAGCGCCAAGCCGCTCTCGCCTCCCATGTCGCCCAGACGGCCACCGTCGGCGGGCTTCCTCATCGTTCCTCGTCGCTCGCCATCAACGGCGCCACCGGCCCGGTGGGGAACGATCAGCAAGCATCATCCCAGCATCCCTCCGTGAGGCAAGACGGCCGCACTGCTACCCCCTCGTTCACCCCAGCGGGTTCTTCGTCTCGTGCGTTCCGCGCACCCATGGAGGCTCGAGCTGCGCTCATCGCGGCGAAGAAGCTCCTGCGCTACCGTCCCGTCGACGACGTCTAAGAAGAATGGCTCGACCGCGTCGCTGAGCTCGTCCGCGTCGTAGGGGGCTCTCCTGCACCGTCCGTCCCGGTGCGCCGCACCCCGCCCTGCACGGGCGATGAAGCCCCAGGGGCGCCCCAGCCGCCTCCTCCTCAAGAAGGCGCCCTGGCCACAAGGCGCGTGGCCCCTGGACGGGATCCGCCCCATCAGGCGCCAGTGCGTCAAGAGCAGAGCTACCAAGAAGTCCCTCGTCCGCAAGAAGCTGCCCGAGTGCTCCCTGCTCCGGCTCGTCGCGACCATGCTCCCGCTCCCGCGCGCCAAGACCCCGCGCTGCTCCCAGCTGCAGCGCGTGGCGACCCGCAAGACCAAGCTCTTCATCACCCAAGGCCTCAAGTAGCCACAGCAGGCTGCCGTGCCTTCACCACCGAGCTGCGCAACGTTGCGTGGCCTGGCAAGTTCAAGCCAGACTTGTCTCCTCGCTACAACGGCACGGCCGACCCCACCGAGTTCCTCCAGCACTACGAGCTGGGCATCGAAGCCGCCAACGGAGACGAGAAGGTCATGGCAAACTGGTACCCCATGGCGCTCAAGGACGAGGCCCGCACTTGGCTCCTGAACTTGGCCCCCGACACGGTCTCCTCCTGGGATGAGATGCGCACCCGCTTCATCGCCAACTTCCAAGGTACTCGCGACCGACCACCCGCCGTGAGCGACATGTGCCACATCAAGCAGCAGCCAGGGGGGACCCTGCAGAAGTACATCCAGCGCTTCAACAACGCGCGCCTCAAGATTCCCAAGGTGACCGAGGAGGCCATCATCTCGGCCTTCTCTGACGGCGTGCGTGACGTCAAGATGAAGGAGGAGCTGGCGATGCATGAAGACCTGTGCACATCTCTGGAGCTGTTCAACTTGGCGACCAAGTGCGCCAGGGCTGAGGAAGGGCGCCTATCCCTCCTCGAGCTGCCTGACACAGACCCAGAAGAGAAGAAACCCAAGGCCAAGCATGTGAAGCGTAAGGGGGCTGCCGTGCTAGCGGCAGAACCAGACACCAAGCAGGGAAGAGATCTGCCCGAATCTTCCAAGGGCAGCCGGTACTGTGTGTACCATGACCTCCACACCCACAACACCAACGAATGTCAAGAGCTCAGGGCCGTGCGAAAAGGAAGGATCGGCCGACGCCCCGACCGCAGCGACCGGGGCTACGGTCGAGGAGGAGGAAGGAACGCCGAACGCTGGGGAGACCACGGCCCACGCCAAGGGTGGCGTGACCGGCCTCGCGAGGATCGCTGGCAAGACCCGCCTCGCGAGGAAGACTGGAGGGATCAGCCTCGCGACGATCGCCCGCATGGCAACGCAGGCCTCCCTCCGCTGCTGCCGCAGCCAAGGAGAAACAAGGACCGTCATCAGGATGAGGGGGCTGGGGGTTTCCAGGAGCCACGCGTGATCGCCTGCATCCTGGGCGGAGCACAAGCCCCAGCCTCTCAGCGCATCTTCAAGCAGTTCGCCCGCGAAGTGAACGCAATCCTCCCCAAGCTCGAAGCCACGCGCCCTCTTAGGTGGTCGGCGTGCGCCATCACGTTCAGCTCAGCGGATCAGCTCAAGTGAGCGTCCATAGCCGGAGTCCTCCCGATGCTCTGTTCCCCGATCATCAGCAACGTGCTAGTCACCAGGACTCTCATCGATGGTGGGGCAGGGCTCAATGTCCTGTCCGTGGAAACATTCAACAATCTTCAGGTGCCCTACGATCAGCTTCAGCCAACCAAGCCTTTCTCCGGAGTCACCGATGGCTCCATGGTCCCGATTGGACAGGTTCGCCTCCCTGTCACCTCCGGGACACGTGACAACTACCGCACAGAGCTCATCGACTTCGACGTCGCTCACATCCGCCTGCCGTACAACGCCATCCTTGGGTACCCAGCACTGGCCAAGTTCATGGCCGTGACTCACCATGGCTACAACATCCTCAAGATGCCAGGAAGTGGCGGAGTCATCACGGTGCCCTGCGAGGAGAGAGACGCGTTGTGCTCCCTGGAGCGAGCCTTTCAGACCGCATCACTGGAAGACCCGGACCACGGAAGCAGGAGGCTTCCCGAGGCCGCCCCCAAGAAGAAGAAGACATCGTCCGGCCTGGCCCCTCAGGAGGTAGGTCCTTCAGGGCCCGCGCCTGCCCAGGGGGAACCTCCTTCTATCCCATAGGAAAGCACGCCCGGTGCCCTTCTCAGGCAGGGCTCGGGGCTCTCCCCTGGAGGGCCACCGACCTTGCCAAGGTCACGAGGGAGGCGCTTGGGCACCACTTGGAGGCGTGTTTCGAAGCACGTTTCCCTCAAGAAGGAGCAAGGCAAGGAGGGCCGAACCCTCAGGAGTTCGTCAGCAAGATCGTTCAGGAGTTACAGGAGTCAAGGATCATGAGTGGCAGCCGCCACTTACCCGCCGCAGCTCCCCATCAAGGAGAGGATGGCGGGCTGCACGTCTGCATCGACATCCCAAGGCTCAACCGAGTCGCCTCTAAGGAGCTCTTCTTGCCTTCACGTGTGGGGCGCTGTGGGGGCCCACCCCACAGCTACGTTCACATGCCCTACGGCTTGCCGAACGCGGCTGCGGTACGCCAGCGCCTCATGAGGAGCATCCTGGAGGCTTAGGAGGCCAGGCACTCTGTAGTCCTGGCGGAGAAGGAGATGGTTCGCGAGGAGCCACCGGAGCCCCCAGAGCCTCCCGGGGCTCCTGGTCCTAGGGGCTCGTGAAGATCGACATCCGCTACCCGCTACATCTGCTACCTCAGCACCCCTGCGTCGTCAGCACTATCAGGTGACATCTTTCTAGTTTCATTTCCAGCTGGGAGCGCCCCCCAGGGCCGCATCATTCCTAGGCCGTGTGGGTCCGTCCCTACGGCGTGTATCCCTTTTATTTCATGTTCTTAGCTTACTTCATTGGGGGCGCCCCTCAGGCTGCATCATCCCTAAGTCGCTCGGGTCAGACCCAGCGGCGTGTATCCCTCTTGCGTTTATTTTCGGGCTATGCATTAGACCGATCATGCTTGTTATTTGGTGCCTGTCCGTAGCACCCCTTCTCCCTTGATGTCAGAAGCTTGCGTGTTAAAGGGGGGGTACCGGAGCATCGCGACTAAGGGCTCCTACCGTCGCTCCAGCCCTCACCCTCTGGCTTTGCCCACGGCATCGCGCCCCGGCAAACCAGCGACGGCTGAGACCAGCTCGAGGGCCGGGACCCGAGGACGTAGAGCGCCGACATCTAACCAAGCTTGCGCGTTAAAGGGGGGGGGTACTTGAGCATCGCGACTCAGGGCTCCTACCGGCTCTCCAGCCATCACCCTTTGGCTTTGCCCACGGCATCGCGCCCCGACAAACAAGTGATGGCTGATACCAGCTCGAGGGCCCGGACCCGAGGATGTAGAGCATCGGCATCTGGCCAATTTTCAAGGAACACATCACAAGTTAAGGCCCAGAGCCTGTGAAGAAGGCGAACGCCTGTGAAGACTATCTTTTTTGAAAAGGCCCAGAGCCTGTGAAGAAGGCAAACGCCTGTGAAGACTATCTTTTTGGAAAAGGCCCAGAGCCTGTGAAGAAGGCGAACGCCTGTGAAGACTATCTTTTTGGAAAAGGCCCAGAGCCCGTGAAGAAGGCGAATGCCTATGAAGACTATCTTTTTGGAAAAGGCCCAGAGCCTGTGAAGAAGGCGAATGCTTGTGAAGCTGCCGCGTTTTGGAAAAGGCTCGGAGCCTGTGAAGAGGGCAAATGCCTGTGAAGCTTGCTTCCCTCGAGAAAGGCCCGGAGCCTGTGAAGAAGGCCAATGCATGTGAAGCTCGCCGCCCGTGACACTCTCACGTAATAATGAGTTGGGGCTGTACACGCCCCGGAGTCTCAGGAGCGCCGGCCTCAGGCCCTGGGGCTCCCTCCCACGCCTAGTGGCAGCACTTAGCTCCGCGCTGGTGAGAAGACGTCGAAGACTAGATTAGGTGCCGGGCGCGGCTTTTACATTTGCTTTCTGCAGCTGGCTTGTTTGTTCTCATTCGAAGTTTTATTGAAACTGTCGCTGTGTTTGGCTTATGGCTCTTCGGCTTTTCTCGCTTTCCTGCCCCGATTTCTCTCGCGCAAGTCTTGTGAGGGAGCACCGCGGGCGCCCTTGCGAGTGTTTTCTGCCCTCGTCGTTCGAGGCTTCCCAACCCTGGTCCATCATAGGAGCACCCCTCCAATCCGTGCCCCACGGGCACCGTGACACGAACACAGGGCCTGGGTCGGTCGCCTCCACAGCTGAGGCCGGAAACTACCTCTCTAGACTAACCCTCGCAGGACATGGAACAATCAACGGAGTTTCGGCCTAGGGAAGCAGGGGCCACGACAGGCCCTCCCCCCGAGATAAGTAATTTCTGCACGCAGGCGCGTGGCACAAAGGCACAATACCAGGATAGCGGAAGCAGTATAGTAGTTAAACAACAATAGTCCAAGTACGCCCTCGCGGGGCCCTACACTACTGTCCTTTGCGCAGGAAAAGGGAAAAAGAACAAAACAGGCGCGACTCGCCTGACGCCAGCTCGCGGGAGAGACTCGAACTGCCTCCGGAGCTCACGAGGACTCCGTCTCGCGTTTCACCGGGGCACGGTGACGGGCGGACCCGCTACCTCCCTCCAGGCAGGCGCGACAACGTGGAGGCTGATCGCGGCCACCGCTAGAGGAGCCGCTGCCCGAAGAAGAGCCATCGAAGCTCGATGAACCTCGTCCGCCACCGGTTGCTCGCGCGCTGTAGTCTTCGTTGTCGCCGGGGCTGGACCCACAGTCGCGGTCGTCATTCTCAGGGCAACACCCGGCGCGGCGACCATCATCCCCAAACACCCTCACGTAGAGGGTGGCATCGCCGTCGAACTTGAAGTGCAGGGTGCATCGCCGGATTAGACCACGCGCACGGGCAAACGTTTTCCAGCCGCGGGTCAGGGCCAAGCTCCCGGCTGCAGAAAACCTCCAGCGAAGCCCAGGAGGCTCGACCGCAGCAACTGTCCGCCTGAAGCCAGAGGCAGCCTGGAGCTCCAGCCGAAAGCTCACCTAGGAGGAAGCAAGGAAGTTGGAGCCGGGTGCGGGTCGGTTCCGCCGCCCACACGACAAACTCCGGCAGTACCTCTGCCGAGTGGGAGCGCGGCCTAAGGGGTCGTATGGCCGCGGCGCGTCCCCCAGCGACGGCCGGCCGCCCATCACCATGCCGGAGATCGCCTCCACGACCGCGGGGATACACTGTGGGAGTCGCAGGGTGTTTACGGGGATGGCCTCGACCACGCTTGGGTGGAGGAGAGTCAAGCTCTACCCGGTGGGCCTTCCCTTTCTCCGTGGCTGAGAACCTCTTTGGCGGAGCCATGAAGGAGGAAGAGAAGCGAAAGGGATGGACTGGAAGGGCAGGCGCCTCCCCGTACTTATAGCCGGAGGAGGCCAGTCGCCAGTGTCAGGACCCCGACTCAATGCCACATCGATCTAGCATGTAAAACCTCATATCACTTTGCGGCCTCACGCACGGTATTCCCACGGGTGTCGCCTTACCTTTGCCCGGGACCGTTTGCGCCTTTTGGCACACGTATATGATAGTGTCGCTAGCATCCATATGATAAGGAGCCCGGGCTGACATGGCTAGTCGTAAACCCAAAGTGGCACAAACTTACAGGGACAGGCATCCATGACCCAGCATCGAACGTGTCGGTCATCAGCGAGTGAATCCAGGCTGTAGCACTGGGCTAGCAGGACTCCGGTGAACCGGGCTGTAGCGGGCTAACAGGACTCCGGTATTCATCGCGTGACATTTCCCCGAAGGGCAGACACAGGAACGAAGAAGGACACATGCCGGCCAGCCTAAGTGTTCCGGAGCAGTAGCAAGCTACCATGGCTCGGTGGAAACACTAGGAGACATTTCCCGGTAAGAGAGGCTACTAAAGATAAACAACTAGATAGTCAGATCCCACACATACCAAGCATTTCAACAACATACACACAATATGCTCGATATGTGAGAATACAACATGGCATCACAACATGACTCTACGACTCAAGTAGTTTATTCAATAGGCTCCGAGGAGCGAGATATTACAAACATGGGTCTCATGACCCAACAATCAGAGCATACAAGTCAAAGCACAAGCGGAAGCTTAACATGTCTGAGTACAGACAACTATAAATGAAAAAGGCCGAGAAGCCTGACTATCTACCAGATCCTGCCGAGGGCACAAGATCGTAGCTGAGGTAACAAGCTAAACGTCGAAGTCCAAGCGGAACTACTAGTGAGACTGAAGTCTCTCTGCAAAAACATAAAATAGGCAAACGTGAGTACAAATGTACCCAGCAAGACTTACATCAGATCTATCTACATATGCATCATTATCAACAAAGGGGGTGGTGGAGTTTAACTGCAGCAAGCCAGCTTTGACTCGGTGGCTAACCTGAACTACGACTGCAAGTAACTCTTTTGAGGTGGCGCACACGAGTCCACATATTCACCATATCAATACACCACTATGGATCCGCTCCCGTCTCCCTACGAGAACGCCATCCATAGCACTCACGCTTATCTTGCGTATTTTAGAGTATCCACTTTCACTTGTCTATGAACTATGCAAGGGGTCCAAGTTTCCATATCCGAGGAATCCGGCTATTCGAATAGATGATGTTAACCCTGCAGGGGTGTACTTCTTCACAAACGCTCTCGCCAGTTATCGCCCTGTACACGTCATGTACCTCGGCAACCTTCAAGCGGAAGCCGTGCGAGGGAGTCGGCCACGACCTGACTAACCGAACAAGTCTCTAGTCCAGGTTTATCGCCTATTCGGGTTCCATCCGCGAGGAGATCCGGCCGGGGTGTCGCTCACGGCCCCAAACGATGTGAGCAGGGTTCCCAAGCCCACCATCCGGGTGCCACTTGGTACACCGTGCCACTGTGCCTAGTCTGTCCCAAGCCCACCTGTACCGGGTGCCACTTGGTAGACTACTAACACTACCTACAAACACCAGAAACTAGTTGCAACTCCTGGACAGAGATCATGTTGATTAATAAGTCGAGAGAGTCAATTAAGGATCCCAATGTGTGGTAGTAGTTGTTCATGGATCACAAACACAGAACTCAGTTCCTGAGGACGGCTGCAATGAGACAACCCACCATGTACTCCTACATGGCCTCTCACCGCTACCTTTACCAAATCGTGTTCACACACTTAGCTCTCAACAGTAGGACATGTTCACACGCCTCTGATTCATCCCCGATGAATCAGACCTGACTCAACTCTAAGCAGTAGCAGGCATGACAAACAAGCATGAATGAGTAGGCACAACAGGGCTCAAACAACTCCTACTCATGCTAGTGGGTTTCATCTATTTACCTTGGAATGACAGGTCATGCAAAGGATAAAGGGGTTCAGCTACCGCAGCAAGTAACAGTTGAATCGTTGTTGTCCTGATGCAGTAATAGAGAGCAGCAGCGAGAGAGTGGGATTTTATCGGAATGAAGAAGGGGGTTTTGCTTGCCTGGCACTTCTGAAGATAATATTGAGTCTTCATCAGTGTCATCGATCTCATTGTCGAAACATCGTCTACCGAGAGGGGACAGATACCGGCAACAAAGAAGAAATACAATCAATGCAATGCACAATATGATGCATGCTCATGACATGGCAATATGAGTGTGTTTTGGGCTAATGCACCTAGACCAGGTTAAATGAAGTTGGATTCAAACTCAAACTCCATATGTGGATATTTAAATGCCATAATATGATTTGTGCTAAACAGCACCTATAAGTTGTTCTAACATGCATGAAAATAGTACAGATGGATAGATTGGATTTTTCTGATCATTTTCCATATATAAAACATTTAATTTGGAGTTACGGTTAATTTTCTATGATTTATTGAAGTTTTAGCTATTTCTGGAATTTCCTGATTATTATAAAATAAACTAAATTCCAGAAAAGGAATATTGCGTCAGCATGACCTCACCCTGACGTCATCAGGTCAACAGGGCGGGTCCAGGTCAAACCTGACGTGTGGGGGCCACACGTCAGTGACACAGGAACTAATCCCGGTCAAACCCAGCGCTGGCTGGGGTTTGACCAGGGGTCGGGCCCACTGTCAGTGTCTGTAGGTTGATTAACCAGCTGGGTTAGCTCCTAATGACGGAGCCACGTCAGCTCCCGCCGGAGTTTCGCCGGCCGACGACCAACGGAGCGGCGGAAACGCATCGGGTTCGCGCTACAGGGCACAGTTTAGGGTGCGGTTGGGTTCTACGGCGAGCTGGGACTCGTGCGCATCGAACGGTGGTGGTGGCCGTGCCGGTGATGGCCGGTACCGACGACGGCGAGCTCGTGAGCGGCGGCCGGAGTTCGGGTGGTGGCGGGTTTGGCGCTACGAGCGGTGGTTTGGCGCGCTGAGGGCACTAGGGAGAAGCTCTTGCTCCTCCGCATCCAAAGGAACGGGCGGGAGGCCGCGAGGTGGCCGGAGTTGAGCACGGCGTCGACCTCGGCGGCGGCCGGAGCTCGGGCGAGCTCGGGGTCGGTGTTAGGGAGCACGGCAGGAGGCGTTGTGGGTGTCTACGGGTTCATGCGATCGTGCTGAGCACGATGGTGGGCTCGGGAGCGAGCTGCGGTGGCTTGTGGCCACGGCCACGCCATGGCCGGCGGCGAGAAGCTCTCGGCCGAGGTGGGGAAGCTAGCTAGGGGAGGGGAACGACGGGGATTCCAGGGGGAAAAAGAAGAGTGGCTCACGTAGGGACTAGCAGAGTCGACGACGAGGTCGGGGAAGCTCTGGACGACGCGAATTTACGGCGGCGATCTCCGGGCACCGGAGATGAAGACGACGACGCTCCGGTCGACTGGGGCCTCCTCTGGTCGCGTGCGTCGGTGTGCAGCTCCATGGGGTCGGGACGGAGCTCAGGGGTGTGGAGAGGGAGCGAGGGGGTGGCTGTGGCCGCGGCGAACGGCGTCGGTGGCGACGAGCTCCGCTCGGGCAGAGAGGGAGAGAGAGCAGAGGAGAGGATGAGGCGAGGGAGAGAGTGAGAGAGAGCCAGGGGCTGCGTGGCGCTCCGTGGCGTCGTCTAGGAGGGGCCGGGGAAGCAGGAGGTGGCCGGAGAAGCAGGAGGTGGCCGGGGCGCGTGGCCGCGCGCGCCGGGCGCGTGCCCGTCCTCCTGGCAAGGGAGGAAGGCGACAGGGGGGTAGCGGTGGCGGGCTGGGCCGGCCAGCTGCAGTGCTGGGCCGGTTTGGCTACCAGGTGAGCGCCAGGTAGGCTTCTGCTCTTTTTTATTTTTTTCTTCTGTTTTGTTTTATTTAATATCTTTTGCCATTGTTTTTGAATTTTAAACAAATTCAAACAATGCCAAAAACTCCTCTGAATAATTTTATTTGGCTAGATGGACTTTTCCAAAAGCTCATAAAATATTTCAGGGGTATTTGAAATTATATTCTAATTATATGAATATAATTCAAATTCAAATAGCTAATGATTTAAATTCAAAGTCCCAAAAATAAATCCTTAAAAATGTTCAATATTTTGGTTGGGACCAGAACCCTTGCCAAAAATTATCAAACATTTAAGAAGAACATTTTGGAACAATGAATGAGATTTTAGGGTTTTTGCCCTTCTTTTATTTAGGATTTTGAGGCTTCCAATTTCCCTCAGTTCAAGTTTCAAAATTTAAACATGATGCACAGACGGAAGCAAGCCTAGGTCAGGCCAGAACTAGGGATGTGACAACTCACCCCCACTAAACAAGAATCTCGACCCGAGATTCAAGTGTAGGGTAAGACGAAGGGGAAACGCAAACTAGTATAGTCTTCATGATCCAGGTTGCCCTTCATAAGAACATTGATTCGATCACCATCATTGTCTTGATGTCTTGCTTTGAGAACTCTAGCTAATCATGACAAGAAGAGGAAAGGAAAACTCTAGAAGGATCGATCTTCTCGAAGGTCGAACAACTCACGGAATGAGACGTAGAACTATCTCTCGGGTTGAGACACGAGATACACATCAAGAGGGGTGGAAAGAAACGGATGACGAAGGTTCACTAGGTGGACAACAATTCCACACTTAAGAAGGTGGTAAACGATTGTCAACGTAGCGAGGAGTTGAGGTGCCATGATACCACGACGAAACATCCTGGAGGAGGGTGATTCGTAGATTATTACCTTAATGGCAAAAAGAATTACCTTTGATATAGAGATCATTGAGACTCTCTATATCAGCCTAAGGAAAATCACAGCAATCGATTGGCGGGGGTCGGTAGAATGGCATACTCGGACTTGGATGATGTAGATTACCTTGTTGAAGACAATGTAATGGATGAATTTGCTTACCACCAGAAATGGAAGAGACCCGTGGTAGAATGGCACATTGGCGGTGCAAGCTGGGAACAAAATGCAAATGCTGGGAATGATTCTGGTAACTGGGGAAGAACCCAACACTAGAGAGTGAATTCACTGTTTGAAAAGGTCATAGCATTACCGAGGAAACTGAGAGGAATCCCAGTTAGTGCCAATGATAACACGTAGCGCTTGTGCGTGCTCTCAAGAACTTGAGCATTTCCATATTCATCAAGGTTTTACCAACATCCGTGTCAAGGATCCTGGCAACACAACTTGCTACCATGATGAATGACGATGGATGATGCAGATGCAAAGGAAGATAACACTTTCTCAGATTTCACCTTAGCGAGGCCAAGGAAATAAAATCTGGATGATCGACCGAGAGACATTTAGCACTCCGCTTCTAATGTTCTCCTTGATGTGCTAGCGTATCCCATTCATAGATATGCTTTGATAACTAGAACATCAAGTAAAGGTCGGACTTCGGGAGCAATAGAATCCATAAGGAACAGTTACGGAGGTAAACCCTACGAAATCTGTATGGGGAGGTGGCCAACTTCTTCAATCAAGATACTACAATAATAGGTCTTTCGGCTGGGTGGTGCTGGCCACGACATCCACTTTACCAGTTATCGAGGAACCAATATTATAGTTCTTGGGGAAATGTTCCAACCATCATATCTGCCTGAGATTCAGATCTGGTTGGTGTCAGGATATTCCAGACCCATCGAGTCTAGGAGGAAAAATGAAAGTTTGCAACACAATTCGACGAGATAATGTTGCGAGATTCTCGGGAAATGAACTACGATAGCAAGCTCCAAACATGAGCTGGTTCTGCTACACCCATGTGAACACGCTGTCCCAGACAAACATGAGCACATGGTAGTCTTACAATAAAACACTACCGAGTTCTAGTTGGGAACCATCAGCGAGGATATCGAAGTTCTTTCATAAGTCCGGATTAGCTCTTATGAAGATACTCCTTCTCCTTGAACAAATCAATTAGTGGCTTGGGGTGCTACGGAATACATATGGAATGAAGATGATCAGTCTAACAGACCACAGAATTCTTCGCACGTGCATGACTAATTTGGGATGATTCCAAAAGAAACGAAACAATCTTCCTCGAATTCATGGCGGCAACTTGCACCAAATGCACATGAATTAGAGGAAGTCACTTCTTCCATCCAAGCATACACTTCATGAACGGGGCATGAAGAAAATGCTTATACAAGTTTCCAACACTGGCTTAATGTTCAACAAAATCATGGAGGAGATAAGGATGTTATCAATGGGCTCAACAACAATTCATCCGGGTTCCCTTTTTAAAAGGAATTCCATGGTTAAGTGAACACGGTGATAGCATTGGTCAGACCAAAGAATATAATGGTGTATGCTCGAGGAAAAACCACGAGTAAGACAACATTACAAACATCGTTGGTACTGATTTGATTTGACGATAGCCCACACTCAAATCAAAGGTTTGGGTAAGATAATATATCCAACAATTTATCACGAGGATCAACCAATAAAGATATCATCTATCTTCAACACACACACACACAAGATATCCCTTAAGATGAACTAAATCGGACAAGCTTCCATCCTCCAACTCTCGAAGTTGTTGTTCAGCTTAGCCAACTAGCTCAGGGTATCCAACACCGATTCTTGGGGAAGGGGGTGGTTTACAAGAAACCAACTTGATCACGAGCTCAACATAACGGTCAAGGGACAACCTGGTAATACTTCCGAGAAGATATTCGGAAAATCACGAACCACCAGTATGTTACTAAGCTCGAGAATAATCTCGCTTTGAGGGCAAGACGATATGATCAAATGAGTGAGGACTTGACAAGATCCTAACTCATCAATCGAAGGGTGCACTGAAATAAGGACTAGGTAGCACAATCAGTCTTAGAATGATGATTCGAAAACCAACACGCTACGAATGAAATTATTGCCCATTTAACTACCAAGCAACAGAGTTGCTAGCAGTATTGATTTCACACACCACGATTCACTTGTCGGCATTCCGGTTACAATAACACAGGAACTGAGGAATGAACAATGATAGCAAGAAGTATCACTATACCAAGAGTTCATAGGATGGTGTGCAATTCCTACAATAATCCCGATATAAAAGATGGTAATACTCCAAGGTAGAACAGAACCAAAAGCTGGATTGGCATTTGATCTGCGGAATACAACTACTTTGACCCAATCCTAGATATGGATGAGGTACTGGAGTTTGTTTCTCCTAGTCATTCCGGAATAGAATGGCTTGACAGACCACAAGAATAATAAGTATTGGTAAATGAATGCACGCATACTCTTGACTATCAATTGATAGACGAGGGCCAGAAAACAACTAAAGAGGGACAACTCAAAGGAACATATGATTTTCTGAGTTGTGGATGCATAGTTTAGCATGTCGAACGAAGTTCAACATATTTCTTCCGGATAACCCATGCAGAAAGGTAGAACTGGCAGAGCCACAATATATAATGGAGAACTCATCGAGAGCACTCTTGTGGTCATCTTTTGGTTCAGAATAACTCCTGCCAAGAATGGTTCATGGTATTTGGAAGAACGATATACCACAGACCTCGAGGACTATCGCAAAGGTTACTAATATATCCTAAAGGAACTAGCAAACACTATCAACATGAAGTAAGTAGAGTGAATCTCGGGTTCAGAACCCAGGAGTAGTATGCCTACTACTAAGTAGCATCACGGGATGCTTTCGAGAATGATGGCCAGAATCATCACACTGGGAACACAAATCATGGCTAAATTACTAGATGATCCCCTAAGACACCTAGGGCCATAATACCAGCTCCAACATATATGTCAAGGCAATAAAGTACCTCAACTCACTGATTTGTGTGATTAATCTGACCAAAGGCACATCGGAAACAGGAAGAAGGGATTTGCAAATGCATCAGACTATTTAGAAACCTGGGATGACTCGGACAGCATAACGGCTGTAAATGCTCAGAAAAGATTTGAGACATTCACAAAAATGGTGGCATAACCACTCAGAAGCACAATATCAAGGTTTCGAGATCATCAGAGACATACCGAAGTAGTAGGAACTGGACTGAGGCTTAAGTCCAACAGTTCTATAGGTCTACGGATTAGTAACACGTGATCCTGATAGAAAGAAGAGAAAGCCTAGTTCCTTAACCCCGCAGGAAAGATAAGATGACTCAGATCAGAAGGCATGAGATATAAGGAGTAAAAAGAGCCTTACGTTCCATCCCACAATCAATTCCCTTATATAACTAAAGAATTTCTAGACTCAACTTCGACCAGTTTGGCTTGGTAATCCTACAGGCAGTCAAGCTCTGATACCAACGCTGTCAGGACCCCGACTCAATGCCACATCGATGTAGCATGTAACACCTCATATCACTTTGCGGCCTCACGCACGGTATTCCCACGGGTGTCGCCTTACCTTGCCCGGGACCGTTTGCGCCTTTTGGCACACGTATATGATAGTGTCGCTAGCATCCATATGATAAGGAGCCCGGGCTGACATGGCTAGTCGTAAACCCAAAGTGGCACAAACTTACAGGGACAGGCATCCATGACCCAGCATCGAACGTGTCGGTCATCAGCGAGTGAATCCAGGCTGTAGCACTGGGCTAGCAGGACTCCGGTGAACCGGGCTGTAGCGGGCTAACAGGACTCCGGTATTCATCGCGTGACATTTCCCCGAAGGGACAGACACAGGAACGAAGAAGGACACATGCCGGCCAGCCTAAGTGTTCCGGAGCAGTAGCAAGCTACCATGGCTCGGTGGAAACACTAGGAGACATTTCCCGGTAAGAGAGGCTACTAAGGATAAACAACTAGATAGTCAGATCCCACACATACCAAGCATTTCAATAACATACACACAATATGCTCGATATGTGCAAATACAACATGGCATCACAACATGACTCTACAACTCAAGTATTTATTCAATAGGCTCCGAGGAGCGAGATATTACAAACATGGGTCTCATGACCCAACAATCAGAGCATACAAGTCAAAGCACAAGCGGAAGCTTAACATGTCTGAGTACAGACAACTATAAATGAAAAAGGCTGAGAAGCCTGACTATCTACCAGATCCTGCCGAGGGCACAAGATCGTAGCTGAGGTAACAAGCTAAACGTCGAAGTCCACGCGGAACTACTAGTGAGACTGAAGTCTCTCTGCAAAAACATAAAATAGGCAAACGTGAGTACAAATGTACCCAGCAAGACTTACATCAGATCTATCTACATATGCATCATTATCAACAAAGGGGGTGGTGGAGTTTAACTGCAGCAAGCCAGCTTTGACTCGGTGGCTAACCTGAACTACGACTGCAAGTAACTCTTTTGAGGTGGCGCACACGAGTCCACATATTCACCATATCAATACACCACTATGGATCCGCTCCCGTCTCCCTACGAGAACGCCATCCATAGCACTCACGCTTATCTTGCGTATTTTAGAGTATCCACTTTCACTTGTCTATGAACTATGCAAGGGGTCCAAGTTTCCATATCCGAGGAATCCGGCTATTCGAATAGATGATGTTAACCCTGCAGGGGTGTACTTCTTCACACACGCTCTCGCCACTTATCGCCCTGTACACGTCATGTACCTCGGCAACCTTCAAGCGGAAGCCGGGCGAGGGAGTCGGCCACGACCTGACTAACCGAACAAGTCTCTAGTCCAGGTTTATCGCCTATTCGGGTTCCATCCGCAAGGAGATCCGGCCGGGGTGTCGCTCACGGCCCCAAACGATGTGAGCAGGGTTCCCAAGCCCACCATCCTGGTGCCACTTGGTACACCGTGCCACTGTGCCTAGTCTGTCCCAAGCCCACCTGTACCGGGTGCCACTTGGTAGACTACTAACACTACCTACAAACACCAGAAACTAGTTGCAACTCCTGGACAGAGATCAAGTTGATTAATAAGTCGAGAGGGGCACTTAAATATTCCAATGTGTGGTAGTAGCTGGTCATGGATCACAAACACAGAACTCAATTCCTGAGAACGACTGCAATGAGACAACCCACCATGTACTCCTACATGGCCTCTCACCGCTACCTTTACCAAATCGTGTTCACACACTTAGCTCACACACAGCAGGACATGTTCACATGCCTCTGATTCATCCCTGATGAATCAGACCTGACTCAACTCTAAGCAATAGCAGGCATGACAAACAAACATGAATGAGTAGGCACAACAGGGCTCAAACAACTACTACTCATGCTAGTGGGTTTCATCTATTTACTGTGGAATGACAGGTCATGCAAAGGATAAAGGGGTTCAGCTACCGCAGCAAGTAACAGTTGAATCGTTGTTGTCCTAATGCAGTAATAGAGAGCAGGAGCGAGAGAGTGGGATTTTATCGGAATGAACAAGGGGGTTTTGCTTGCCTGGCACTTCTGAAGATAATATTGAGTCTTCATCAGTGTCATCGATCTCATTGTCGAAACATCGTCTACCGAGAGGGGACAGATACCGGCAACAAAGAAGAAATACAATCAATGCAATGCACAATATGATGCATGCTCATGACATGGCAATATGAGTGTGTTTTGGGCTAATGCACCTAGACCAGGTTAAATGAAGTTGGTTTGAATCCAAGATTCAAACTCAAACTCCATATGTGGATATTTAAATGCCATAATATGATTTGTGCTAAACAGCACCTATAAGTTGTTCTAACATGCATGAAAATAGTACAGATGGATAGATTGGATTTTTCTGATCATTTTCCATATATAAAACATTTAATTTGGAGTTACGGTTAATTTTCTATGATTTATTGAAGTTTTAGCTATTTTTGGAATTTCCTGATTATTATAAAATAAACTAAATTCCAGAAAAGGAATATTGCGTCAGCATGACCTCACCCTGACATCATCAGGTCAACAGGGCGGGTCCAGGTCAAACCTGACGTGTGGGGGCCACACGTCAGTGACACGGGAACTAATCCCGGTCAAACCCACAGCTGGCTGGGGTTTGACCAGGGGTGGGGCCCACTGTCAGTGTCTGTAGGTTGATTAACCAGCTGGGTTAGCTCCTAATGACGGAGCCACGTCAGCTCCCGCCGGAGTTTCGCCGCCGACGACCAACGGAGCGGCGGAAACGCATCGGGTTCGCGCTACAGGGCACAGTTTAGGGTGCGGTTGGGTTCTACGGCGAGCTGGGACTCGAGCGCATCGAACGGTGGTGGTGGCCATGCCGGTGATGGCCGGTACCGACGACGACGAGCTCGTGAGCGGCGGCCGGAGTTCGGGTGGTGGCGGGTTTGGCGCTACGAGCGGTGGTTTGGCGCGCTGAGGGCACTAGGGAGAAGCTCTTGCTCCTCCGCATCCAAAGGAACGGGCGGGAGGCCGCGAGGTGGCCGGAGTTGAGCATGGCGTCGACCTCGGCGGTGGCCGGAGCTCGGACGAGCTCGGGGTCGGTGTTAGGGAGCACGGCAGGAGGCGTTGTGGGTGTCTACGGGTTCATGCGATCGTGTTGAGCACGATAGTGGGCTCGGGAGCGAGCTGCGGTGGCTGTGGCCACGGCCACGCCATGGCCGGCGGCGAGAAGCTCTCGGCCGAGGTGGGGAAGCTAGCTAGGGGAGGGGAACGACGGGGATTCCAGGGGGAAAAAGAAGAGTGGCTCACGTAGGGACTAGTAGAGTCGACGACGAGGTCGGGGAAGCTCTGGACGACGCGAATTTACGGCGGCGATCTCCGGGCACCGGAGATGAAGACGACGACGCTCCGGTCGACTGGGGCCTCCTCTGGTCGCGTGCATCGGTGTGCAGCTCCATGGGGTCGGGACGGAGCTCAGGGGTGTGGAGAGGGAGCGAGGGGGTGGCTGTGGCCGCGGCGAACGGCGTCGATGGCGACGAGCTCCGCTCGGGCAGAGAGGGAGAGAGAGCAGAGGAGAGGATGAGGCGAGGGAGAGAGTGAGAGGGAGCCAGGGGCTGCTTGGCGCTCCGTGGTGTCATCTAGGAGGGGCCGGGGAAGCAGGAGGTGGCCGGAGAAGCAGGAGGTGGCCGGGGCGCGTGGCCGCGCGCGCCGGGCGCGTGCCCGTCCTCCTGGCAAGGGAGGAAGGCGACAGGGGGGTAGCGGTGGCGGGCTGGGCCGACCAGCTACAGTGCTGGGCCGGTTTGGCTACCAGGTGAGCCCCAGGTAGGCTTTTGCTCTTTTTTATTTTTTTCTTCTGTTTTGTTCTATTTAATATCTTTTGCCATTGTTTTTGAATTTTAAACAAATTCAAACAATGCCAAAAACTCCTCTGAATAATTTTATTTGGCTAGATGGACTTTTCCAAAAGCTCATAAAATATTTCAGGGGTATTTGAAATTATATTCTAATTATATGAATATAATTCAAATTCAAATAGCTGATGATTTAAATTCAAAGTCCCAAAAATAAATCCTTAAAAATGTTTAATATTTTGGTTGGGACCAGAACCCTTGCCAAAAATTATCAAACATTTAAGAAGAACATTTTGGAACAATGAATGAGATTTTAGGGTTTTTTGCCCTTCTTTTATTTAGGATTTTGAGGCTTCCAATTTCCCTCAGTTCAAGTTTCAAAATTTAAACATGATGCACAGATGGAAGCAAGCCTAGGTCAGGCCAGAACTAGGGATGTGACAGCCGGCCTCCACGATCGCAGGTAATCATGACCCGCTTGGCATGCAGGGACTTGTCAACTCACGCAGTTGCCAAGGCGTCGTGGCGGAGCGGAGCCGTCCACGTCCAATCAACCGCCACGCGGCGCTCGAGGCCGCAGGCTGTTAGGGCCCGTGACGCTTCGCACTTGCCCTTTCGCCTCTCTGCTCGGCCAAGTCCGGGCGCTCCTTGAGCCCGGGGGCTACTGTTGGTGTTCTGGGAACGGGGGTCCCCAGACTTGCCTGCCTGCGGCCTGCGGCGTGGCTCAAAGGGGGCCCAGCACGGCCCATCTTCATAAACATGAGCTCAAGACCCTCGCGAGGGGCCAAGCCTCACGGGGCAGGCGGCAAGGAGCTTCCTCAGGCGCGGCCTCATCAGGCTGGCTCGCGAGGAGGGGGAGAGATCAAGGCTGGGTACCTCGTGAGGTGCCCATGACGCAAGCCATGACGACCAAGGGCGCCAGGCGGGTGCGAGCCCGCGCAGTGTCCTCCTTTCCTCTTTGGTGCAAAGGAAGCAAGCGCAGGCAAGAGTATCAAGCAAAGGCATCCGTTTCGGTGCAACAAGACCAAGACCAGTCCAACAGCAGGATGGAGGTCATCGTGGAGCCCAAGCCGTCGTCACCACAGGAGCCTTTGACATGTGAGGACCAACTTTAGTCAGGATAAGTGTACCAGATGTTCCCCTTCAAAATGGCGAATTGTTGGCGCCCTTCCCGTTCAATATTTGGGAAGAGGCCCATGGCCTTTGCCTATAAATAGGACTAGCCACCATAGTATAGAGCATCTCGAATCGACCCCTCCGAAGGGACAACACCACCACAAGAACAAACCCTCGCGAGGCTGTTCTTCCTTGTATTGTTCATCATCAGCCCAAGAGGCAATCACCACACCACGCACTGGAGTAGGGTATTACCCCGCAATGGTGGCCTGAACCAGTATAGACACTGTGTCTCTTGTGTTGTTCTTTTCATAGCTTAGATCCTAGCATGGCGGTAGAGTGCAGGTAGGTAGTGGGCGAGATCTCCGCGCGCACCCCAGTGTTTGAACCTCAAGGGTCTGCCGGAACCCGAAATCCGACAAATGCTTTGAAGGTTTCAACTTTGGTTCCCGCAGGAAAAAAAGGTTTCAACTTAGGATTCATGTCTCTTGCCTCAAGATTATCTCGATACAACATTCCATCAAATACAAATGAAACTACCATGGCTGCTAATGCATCTCAATGGTTCACAGATAAGCGCCAATATTCACATCACAACTGATGACAATGTTCTGAGAAGGTGTACAAATAAAGAAAAATATATAATTGATCGATGCTGTTCATAGGCATGGCTCCATGTCCTTGGCACAATGTGCATTGCTTGGTAGCTAGTTTCACCCAACTCTGTAGCCAAAAAAGGGGTGTATGGAGGACACCACAATCCAATCATTTTGTGCAGCTCCACCAAAATCGAGCGGACCATCCCTGTTTGCAAAGATATCCAGTCAGTGTGATTACAATAATAGTGGAACTAGATGATGAAACATAACACACACAAATAGAAGCCGATCACCTCTACGATCTCTCTTTAGGACTAACTACTTGTTGTAGAAGATTAGGCACGGAGTTGGATGAGGAGGATAGCAAAACCAATCTCCCTTTCTGCAGTCCCGCAGAAATGTAAAAACGTTGCCCGTGTGACATTTTGGCGGAACTCACAAAACACTCTTAAGAAAAAAGTGATTTGTGCAGTTCACCAAAAGGTCGCAATAGCAACAAGGTGAAAATGGATAGCCCTGTTTGCAAAAGGAGATAGAAAGGAAACAATTACTAGCCAATAACATGAGTTGAAGACACACACACCAACAAAAAAGAAGCATATTCCATGTAATAAGGGAAAGACAGCACATGGTGGTTTATCAAAAATGGTTTGAGGACGAGATTGCAAGATGGAAAGTTCGCCGGCCGAGATACATTTTAAGCAAACAACTAAAGAAGATCCACATGCAGCAACATGGGAAGATGGGCAGTGGAGCAAGGCCGGAGGAAGCTGTACCTGAGGGTCGTCGGGGTGTTACTAGGAGGGCGCCGGCGGCCGGGATCTACCCATCCCGCGGCAGCGAATAAGTGGCGAAGGCCCTAGCGCGCCGGAGCTTGGTCAGAGAGAATGGCGGGTACTGAAGATCGGGATGTGTTTCCTCAATGCCGTCGAAGGGAGACACGATGCACATCCTCCCTTTCCACCGGCGGACGGGATGCGGCTGGATCACTGGCCAACACTGAGAGAGAGAGGGAGAGAGAGGCCACCGCTGCCTTGTGTGAGATGGTGTGACGAGAGACAAACCCATTTTTCCATTTTCCCCATGGCAATAGTTTTATATTCTGTACGTGCCATTGAGGAATATATAAATTTATTTAAGACTAATGCGTCAAGTTGAACTTTGTTCCGTCTAGGCGTGGTACCCGACCCTGCTTCGAGTAAACAACTGCTATACACATCAAATTATCACGTGGGCTGCCTTTTCATATAGAAATGAACTCCACCGTGTACCCGTGCGGGTGTGGCCGGGAACGAGACATGAGTACGTGCGTCCTACATGCACCTCTTCTTTAGGTGCAGGTACGTACGTGGGTGGGTGTGAGAGAGATGGTTTGTGCGAGACAGAGGCAATGTGTCGATGATATCTCAAACAAAAAAACATAGCATACACAATGTGTGTGAAACGGAGTCATGGACGTGAGATATCGATAGAATTGAAAATAGGGATGAAGTGTGTGGCTGCGCGATCAATAAAGAGTGCAATCGAATCTGTGTTTGCCCACGTCGAAGATACAGGGCAGCTGGCCTACTGGAATTTGAGAGGGCAGAGGTGAAGTTTTTCTCTGTGGCATGGATACCTACCTACAACGTTCGACTATCGGTGTGTGTGGGGTGGGGGAGGGGGCAGAGACCGATTGACTAGTATATGTGTGGGGAAGGAGAGAGACCTAGCTATGTATTGAGGGAGATCGATCGGCATCCATGGATATGCGTAGCAGAGGAATAAGGTTGGGAGAAAGACAAAGGTAGAGTGTCGGAGGGTTGGTGGTGGAGTGGCGTCTCACGAATGGTGGGAGAGGCCTGCTAGACAAACGGAGGGTACGAGTGCAATATCAATAAGAGAGGGCGGGGGATGTCTGTCTGTCTATGCACGTGCGTGTGAGAGACAGGTCGGGAGGTATGCAAGGATGATGAGGGGAGACAATATAGTTGTGGTAAGCATATGTAACTACATAGGAAGGTCAACCATCGTGTGTCCCAGAAAGGGAGAGGCATAAGTAGCGGGGTAAGTGTATCGGTGCATGCGGAAAACAAATTATAGTCGACCTGGCTATATGTAGGGAGATCGGTACGTATACATGCATCCATGTGTTAGAAGCAAATAAGGTGCGGAGAGACAGACGGGGGGAGAGGGGTGCGGCTAGGAGGTTGTTCGAGATGCCTAGCATGTCGAGGGGGGAGGAGTGTGCGAGTATGAGATCAATGAAAAGAGGGGCGGGAGTGTGCACCTGTGTGGAACCGTATTGGACATAGGGGGCATGGATGGTGAGAAGAGAAGAGGGGAAGTGTATATGTGTTTGTGGTAGTCACACTTGGCTAGAGAGGTATATTGACCGGTGTGTGCCGGAAAGAAGGAGACGGGGGACCTACACACACCACAGGTGAACGACCTAAAGAGAAATAACGAACGTGTGTGATGGAGGGGACGCTGAGGGAGGGTGAGAGGGAGGCGGGCATGTGCATGCAAGATAGAAAGTTGGCGCTAGCTAGCTACAAACAGAAGAGGATCGTGAAGGTGTAAAAGACGAACAAAGATCATAATTCATTATAAAAAAGTGGACACGAATACTTGAAGAAGATATCATAATGTAGAGCATTGATTGTAGGTTGGGCTAATGTGTGGCTTTTGCAGCTCAGGGCTAAATACTTGCCATAATGTAGGGGGCGGGGCACTATACTTTGTGTGATAAACACAGTGTACGTATAGAATATGGTTTAGATTATGAATATATAGTTAGTACATCAAATGCACTATTATTTGTAATCAACATCAAGTGTATTCAAAAAATATAAGTCGAGTTCATATAGTACACATAGTTCATATCTATCTCTATAGTAATCATGTCGTGTGTTATTAAGGTAATACACCAATGATGGTTGAAGTTGGCAACAATCATGATTCTAGATTCTTATTGAAATAGATAAACGAATTCAAATTCAGTTCGAATTGCAGGGGTAGTATAGACATTTGGAATGCACTAAAATGTTGGTACAGCTAGCGAAATTTTTTAATTGGACATAACATGGATTCATACTCCCTCCTTCCATCTAGATAGGGCCTAATGCGTTTTTTAAGACCGCCTTTGACTATCGACAAGATTAATAGTACATGACATGCACAATGTGAAAACTATATCATTGAAAGCTCTTGTCACACATGAATTTAATGATGTGCTTTGTGTAAGTTGCATGTCATATATTATTGCTCTAATATTTGGTCAAAGTTAGCATCGAAAAATGCATTAGGCCCTATATAGATGGAAGGAGGGAGTAGCTTTGAATAACATTTGTATAGTAAAACGGGACAAGACTCTCTCTTCGTGTGGTGTGAATAGTTTTATTTTTTTTCATTTTTTTCGTTGAGGGAAGTGCGAATTGATTTGGTACGTACACGTACAATATTACACGTTAGGCTTGACCCTAAGATTCAACCAGTGCCTTGTTATATCCCGAAAATTCAGATATCGTGCTCCCAAAACTTGGGCCTTCACAACCCGTGCCTTGCTATCCCGAAATTACAACACGCGTGAAAACTCCCTCCAGCTGCCAAATCCCGACACGCGAAATCCCCCTTCTAACCCTGAGCCAAAAGGGCCGCTAGTTCAAATCGGTGGGGGTACTTTTGTAACACACCCTACATTGCGCGTTCCTAAGTCATGGTTCCCCTCTACGATCGCCTCCTTTTCGCCATTCGAAATCCCAAGCCGCCATAACCTCTCCGCTCTAGCCTTGAAACCCCACCCTCCTCCGTCCGCCACCTCATGGCTGCCCAGCCGGAGCCTCTTCCCTGACAACGTCATACATCGCAACAGCTCGACGTCCTTCGCCCACCTCCCCGGATGAGGATCCGTCGTCCATCTCGTTGTACCGCCGGTTCAGCCGCCCCGTCCTCCACCTCCAAGGAGCCTCTCCGACGATCGCCTCGTCTATCGCGGCTGCTCCGTCCCCACAACGCCGCCTTAACCTGGTCCACCGGAACCGCAGCATCCTCACCACTCCTCGGACGAAGCCGAGGCCTACTCGGCGCCACCAAAGAGGTTGTACACTCATCGCATCGCACCTTCTCCTTAACTCCACCTCCCGGCGCCGACGGTGCTCCATCCCGCACCCCCATGGAGTGGCTACATCGAAGCCGGCACCACGGGTGACATCTCCATGGAGGCTCTCCCCAGTGCGAGGCCCCTTCGCCGGCGGCGGCCATACCAGCCGGATCTGCTGCTTCGGCTCTCGCTCGCTTGCCCAGCTGCTGCTGCTCCGGCTCTTGCTCGCTCTCTCACGCTACTGCTGTTACGCCGGCTCTCGCTCACTTGCTCGCGCTGCTGCTGCTCCTCCGGCTCTCGCTCACTCATGCAGCTGCTGCTGCTCCGGCTCTCGCTTGCTCGCTCGCGCTGCTGCTGCTGCTGTCCCCCTCGCTCGTGTTGCTGCTCTGCTTCGATTTAGCTACAGTTCAATCGACTAAATCGACTTTTGGGTCAGTCAATTTTCAGGGGGTGGGGGGCTCGCCGGAGTTAAGGTAGAACCATCCGTAGTGGGGAGGGGGGATCGCCGGAGAGGTGCCCCATTATCTATCTTAGGGTTCTGGGTGGGGGAGGGAGGCTAGAGGGCTGGCCGGGGCGGTGGGGCAGCGACGGACCGGCGGTGGGGAGTTGTTTCGGGGCGGCGAGGCGGCGTGGGGGCCGGCGGTTCGGCCGGTGGTGGCTGGCGGCTCATGGGGGTAGAGGTTGAAGATGAACTGCAGCCCTCCCTAAACTACATGTCAAGTTCCTCTCTGCTACCATTGCGTTCAGTTTCGACAGTAACATTCAGATTCCACAGTAAATTTCAGTTTGACAGTTAAGTCCAGAGTCAACAGTTTTTACCTCATCTGTTGTAGTCAAGTGGTTTTTGGTGATGTAAATTTTACATCTGTTTTACATCATCTATTGGAGATGCTATTAGAATCCCACTTGAGATTAACAATGTTTGTCTTGTGCTGCTTCAGCCTTGACGTCTTAAGGCTCACCGGAGCTGCTCCAACGATAGAAAAATCCATCAGAACAGAACAGTGCCCTAGACGCCGTCTATAGATTCCTCAGATCTTCCTTCACACCTCCGACAGCCACCTCTACCTCAACTTCTTCAGCGACCAACCGAATGATGCTTAGGTCATCACAGCTACGGCAAAGAGGTTGTACACTTGTTGCATCACTTATTACTCTACATTCATGTCGATCCATTAGGGCTATTTTTGTTCAACGGAAAGACATATCAATAGGAAATTTTCCTATGGCACTCTACTATTCAATTATTCATGCATTTTGTTGAAAGGAATGGTGCAAAACATCCACCTGAACCTACTTTTTAAAATCCTATGCATGAAAACAAGACCAAAGTGCATTAGTGGCACCATAACATTCTAACTCTACACGCTTTCATATGCTTTCACTTTATTTTGGCCATGTTTCTTTGCATTCCTCTGCTCTTCCAATTCCTGTGAACAAAACACTCAAGTTGATAGAAATCATGTGTTTACAAATGCTCTGTTTACCATGTGCATTCCTATCCTATTCCGTTGCTTTTCCTATCCTTGCATTTTTAGAATCATGCAAGCCAAATGATCCCTTACAGAATTACTTCAGTTACAGGTAGGTGTCGAAGAAAACTTTGTGTGGTTTGTCCTGCTCCTGCCACGACGTCGTCCACCTCACCTAAGCTGCTCCATCGACAGAAGCATCGACCAAACCAGACATCACGACTCCTGACCATCTTTCGCCGCCTCAGATCTCCTTCCCTGCCGCTGGCACCCACCGCAACGGCATCACCATCATTAACTCAACAGATGAACCTAAGGACTACACAGGTCCACAAGAGAGGTCACACTCTTTTATTTCTACTTATGTTATGCATTGCTTAATATTACCTTCTACTTTATTTTCCTATTCACCTCTTAGACTCCAAGTCAGGTCCAAATTGATGTTCAAACTTGAGTTCTAAATTAGTTGTGGGGCACATATCGAGGCAACAATGAATAGTATCTATGTCTAATATCTGGTTCACCTAGGGTATGCCTAGTTGTTCATGTTGGGTGGGAGACAAATAGTAAAGCAATCATCATCTATTTTTTATTTAATTAAAGCAATCATCAGCCTGCTATCATTATTTTTGGATCCATCCACTGGTTGTTACCATTACTCTAGATTTCTGCATGCTCTCCTTACATAATCTCACTATATTTTTTTGTATGCATGTCAGATATTGTACACAATCATGCTGAACATGTAGAGAAAAAGAGAAGAGTGCTGTGCAGCAATACAATTTCATGCAGACGTTCCTCCATGGTGGGTTCAATGATAAACCCTCCCCGCTCTCCAAATTGTAATCCTGAGGAAGATATCTGTTTTGAGGCAGATTCAAACGCAGATGGCCACTCCTATTTAGCCCCCCCCCCCGCCAAGGTGTTTACTCTAACTTGGCATGATGATGTTAGTCATATCATGCATATGTTGCCTTGTAGTGCCTACTTTTGACATCATATATGTCATCTACTTAGTTTAGACATGTTCTGTAATGCCACCTATTTAGTTTCAATATCATATATGGGAATTATGCAGTCTCATGTCTTTTAGCCAGCCATAATATATGTGAAATGTGCAATGCCATCCTGTTTAACTAGACATCATATATTTGAATGATATCTAGCCCATCCTTTTCTTCATTAAATTCCCATTTGTCGACAATGTTTGTAGATTAAACTACTCTTCCTGTGAATCAACCATTTGAGTGGGTGATGGAAAAATCTGGCATGAAAACAAGGCCTTCAAAGCAGAGAGTTCTACCTGTCGAAGCAGATCTCTTGCTGGGTCCCGATAGCTCCTCGGAGATGGATTCAGAGATAGATGACCATTCCTATTCCCCCACTGAGGTGTATGCTCTAACTTGGCATGGTTCTACTGCTCATATCAAGCATAAGGTGTATTGCATTTCATAGTCTAGACATCATATACACAATATTCAACACCATGTTCTTAGTTCAGACATCATATATGTGAATGCCCTCTGCTTAGCATATAAATCACATATGTGAATTAAATCATGCGATCCTGGTTACTTAGATAACATGTATGTGAATTATGTCATGCGATCATGTTTAGTTAGTCATCATATCTTTGAATTATATTATGCTATCCTATCAAGTTTAGATAGACATCATATATGTGAAATTATGTCATGCTATCCGTTTTAGTTAAACAATATACATGTCAACTATTTAATGCCCTCTTTTTTCCACACTATCTATTGCATCTGTTTCTCATACAATGTCTGTACATTCAACTATGTTTCTTGTTTATCAGCCATTTGATTGGAGTAGGTGATGGTAGTATCTAGCATAGTAAAAACACGGTCTTCAAATAAAACAGTGCTACCTCTTGGTGGAGATAGCACCCCAGTTGTACATGCACGAGAACTAGCCCTAGCACACATAAACCAGACTCCCGCAGATTTTACCCCTACTATGATGGACAGAGAACCAACTTCACCCAATCTAACCCCAACCCTAGCAGATAGTAACCCAGTTCCTATTGACACAGCACCATCTCCACCACAAAGCTCCCAAACAAGAGCAGTTAGTAAGGCAGCTCTAGTGCCCAAAGCGCTAGTACTACCACGACGAACCCCAACTCCACCAGTTAGTACACCTATTCTTGTGGAGGAAGCACAACTAGCCATTCATAGTTTAGCATCTATCGCATTTGATGTTGTTAAATCCTATGTGAGTATCTTCCCATCATGGAAATATTATACTGAAGATAAAGGAAAATGCCAGTTGCAGGTGTTTGTCCAGGAGTTATGTGTAAGTAATGTTATTCATGGCAATTACTTTGCTTTGTCCCATACATTCTACCTCCATGATGGTTATAATACAGAAAATTTTCCAATTTTTCTCTATAGAGAAGGACCAATTTGCAAACTCAGGATGAGATAACCTATGCTAATACCTCTGGTATCTTCAAGAATGCTTGGTGGCCGTATCGGAATTACCTGAAGAAAACGTACTTCACTGGTAAAGAAACTCATCAAATTCCCTTACGTTCTCATGAGACACATTTACCGGACGATGACTGGGAACGCCTTGTTCTTTAATGGTCCCGAACCAAGAATGTGGTAAGGTCTATGAGCTCATTTTATTTTAAGTACTATATGCTTGCGTCTTACTGTACTCTGTTCATGTAGAACAAGTGCTTAAACCTGAAGAACAACTGTTCTCATTTAAGATTCCATTGTTATCGTGCATACTGCTTTGCTCTTGTATCATTGTATTTACTCGTAAAAAAATATTTTTAAATTGAACGATCCAATGAAAACTCCAATGGCACAACATGTATGTTTACGCATGTTTCTTCAACAGGTTTCATCTTATAAATAGCTATGTTGGTTTCAATTTCAATTGTGTATATACTTGACTTCTCATATCATGCACATTACTAGCATCATAATAGGGCCAATAATGTTGTTGTACATGTAGACCTGTGGTACCCATCTGAAATCTTGGTGCGCCGTGTAGTTTCCCACGCTTTGTATTATTTCAGTGCTGCTTTCTCTTGAACTGATATGATTTGAACCGTGTCTCTATTTTGATTTGGCAAGACAATGCAGTGACCATAGGACATAGATATATGTTTGTTTGATGTGTTTATAATGTACTACTTGGCAATAAAAGACTTGGTAGTTTAACCTTGTCCACCTTACTAATGAACTGGTTCACCGAAATGAGTTTCATATACTAGTACATGCTAAACCTGTTATGTGTCTGCTTGTTTCTTCTTTTGGAATGCTGACAGAATATTGTGGAAGAGTGCCTTACTAAGCAATGATAAAGGAAGTAATGCAGATAAGGTTCAGGATCGTGAGACATCCTTGTTGGTCTCCAACAAAGCTGATAAAACAGCTAAGGAAAACTATCTTGAAGACAGTGAGGCAACCCCAAAGTCTTGTCTTGGTTTACTGTTCGAGTTACTGGCCACTACCGCTTGCACAAGCTATCCAAACTTGCTAAGCTTATTGCTAGCATGGTGGATACCCAGTATAATGTTTCTTGAGATCTTCTGAAGTTGTTTCAGTTATGGACTTATTTTGCTGCCTCATTTATTTGCATTGGTGGCCAATTTTGACGGCGAGTGTATGTAATATGCTGTTTTGTTCCCTATATTTGCACTAGTGGCGAACTTTGATGCCCAGTGGATGTAATATGTGTAATAGCGGTAATAGGCTAGCGTTAGTTGCTTGCCTATTTATTTCCTTATTGTCTTGTTTAGTTGTTTGCTTGTAGTCACTAAAGTTCTTTTTCCGCGTTTTTCTAGTGGCCACAATAACCCATTTTTGGTAACTAGGCCACAATAATCATGGCAACACATGGACGGTTGTAACCATGGGCCTCCTGTGGGCCGTAGGATCCATGGGCCTTCTACGAGCCGTAGGATCCATGGACTTCCTACGGGTCGTATGATCCATGGGCCTTCTACAGGCCGTAGGATTCATTGGTCTTCTACGGGCCATAGGACCCATTAAAGGTCCAAGATGAAACTGGCCCATAATGAACAGTGTATCGTTTATACCCATTAGTGGCCCATTATTTCGTCGTCCGTTTCCAGCCAGTGTTAACTTTCGGGCTTCTAAGGGCCCATTTATTCTTGGGCTCATTTCTACAATTCGGTTAGTTACGGTCCGTTACTAGCCTATTCAGTTTGTGGGCCAAATTCAACCTTTGGTTACATTCAACCAATACTATTCATCGACCATAACGGGCCGTTAATAGGCCACATTTGATAATGCTATGAAAACAACCCAATGGGTTAACGGGCCACAAACGGACCAAATGTAACCACGGGCTGAATTTGGCCCACAAACTGAACACGCCAGTAACGGACCGTAACTAACCAAGTTCTAGAAAAGAGCCCAAGAATAAATGGGCCCTTAGAAGGCCTATAGTTAACACGGGCTGGAAATGGCCGACAGAAAATGGGTCGTTAATGGGTATAAAGCAATACACTGTTCATTATGGGCCAGTTTCATCTCGGGCCTTTAATGGGCCAAGAGTTACAGAGCGCCTCATATGGGCCGAAAGACATCATGGGCCATACATGGGCCAGAAGTTACAACAGGGTGGAATCATATTGGACGGCCCAGATGAAGGTACTAGGCTTAATTCTGATAGGCCGTAACGAGCCGGGAGTTAGCGGGCTGTAAATGGGCTATATACAAACATGCCGTTAACAGGCTTTTCGTGGGCCGGCCCGTTACCTTTTGACCAAGTCAAATGGGCCGGCCTTTTCACCAGAATGGGCCTATGTTGGGCCATGCCACGTGTCGACATATCATAGGCACCTCATGTCCAATGAGTGGATGACATTTGTCCCGACGGTGAGCCAACACGTGTTTCCTCTGGCCAATGAGAATTTTACACGTGGAAAATCCCCATTGGTCTAGGCTGTTAATGGGTTATCGGATCTAAAACCGGACCCGATAGCTTAATGGTGTCCCGTTATGGTGGATGCCATATGTTGGTCACCCATGACGAAAGCACTTCTGTGACGCATGATTTATCGTCATGGAAGTGGACACTTCTGTGATGATAATTTCGGTAATGTCATTGAACACTTCTACGGCAGCACAGGTATGACTATCTTGATTCTGTCATAAAATCGTCATGGATGTACATGCATGACAGAAAACGTGACCTATTGTGACAAACACGTATCATCACGGAAGTGTATTTTTTTTGTATTGCCACCACCAGACACATTGATTAGTTTGACCCCCTGTTTTTACCATAACTGCAGTCCCGTTGACGACAGGACCCGTGTTTTAACCACCTTGCCGTATTGGGCTATTATTGCCATGTAAGACGGTGCACAGGAGCCATTTCTGGCAACTACATCGCACTCCTTACAATTCACATGAAATGTATTGCATAGGAGCTATTGACCCGTTCTTCTATTTGCTTTTTTCCTTTCAAACACCAAGTACACACACTAACCAAATCGCTCTCCCGAATCACTCCGCAGGCGATTGGGAGCAGAAACCTACCACCACCCCAGGGTCTCCTCCCTCTCACCACTCCCTCACCGCCGTTAGAGGGCGCGGCCGAGCGAAGCTCGGTCTGCACCGGTGGGGGAGGGTTATTCTTCATCCCCTCGCGCGGGAGATCCAGCATGGGCCAGACCTCTCGGGGTTCTAGGACCAGGGGTACCCAGACCCGTCTGCCTGCGGGCCAACGCATGGCTCCACCAATGGCCTAGCGCATCCCAGCAATAGGACTTCAGGAGCAAAACCCTCGCGAGGGCCCCCGCCTCACGAGGCGAACGACATCAAGGATTCCCGAGGAGCAGCCTCTGGAGGCTGCCTCCCGAGGAGCGGACATCTCTAGGCAGGCACCTCACCTCGCGAGGCGCGCATTGACGTGAGCCATAATGACCAAAGCTAGAAGGGCGGCAACGGGCGCAGTCCAGGACAGTTGCGTCTTCGGTGCTAAGGAGGCAAGGATGTACGCGGGTTCCCAAGGGATCCCCCAAAGTTATCCATTCCGGTGTAACAAGACCAAGACCACGGGCTCGGCAGGATGGAGGTCATCACCAAGCCCACCTCTGCGTCATGACTAGAAGCTTTCCAGGCGAAGACCACCTTTTGTCAGGATAGGGTGTACTCATGTCCCTTTTCAAATTGGCCACTGCGGTATCCCTTCCCGCCTGAGCTATGAGGGAAGAGGACCAAGGCCACTATGAATATAGGTTAGTCTCCACCATGGAGAAGAGAGAGGAATCCTTCCAACTTGAGCTCCCCCGAGGTAGCTCGCACTTGTATTAGTTCATACTCATCCTCCTCCCAAGGCAATCCACCACAAAGCAGGATTAGGGTTTTACACCACAAGGTGGACCAAACCTGGGATCTTTGTGTTCATCTTCTTCTTCCCGCTTGCTCCGATGCAGCCCGGCCATGAGGTGGTGGGTAGCGAGTGGTAGCTAGGCAGGATCCTTCATTCATGCTCCAGAGTTCGAACCTTATTCGGGTCTGCGGAGCCCCGATTCTAAAATTTGGTGCGCTAGGTAGGGGCATGTCGAAGTTCTTTTCCTCCACCTCGATCCACCTTCGCTTCACCGCTCCCATGGCCGACTCTCATCGAGTTCGCCTCGAGCGCCGTGCCACCCGTGTCGCTCAAATGGAACCGGTGGGCTGCGGCGCTCCTCGCCACTCCACTTCTCCCGCGGCCAACGCCGCCATCGGCCCTGCCGCCCAGGAGCAGCAGGACTCTTCGCTGCCGCCCTCCATGCAGCGGGATGGCCAGACCGCCACGCCTTCCCTCACTCCCGTGACGGCCTCATCCTCCCACGCTCGCCGTGGACCAGCGAACGCGCTGGCTGTGCTGCTTATGGCGCGCGAGCTCCTGCTCTACGGACCCACCAATGAGGGCTGCAACGCCAGGCTGGGCCGCATCACCAAGCTCGTCAACAACGCTGGCAAGGCCTCGTCACCCTCCCACTCTCTCCGCCCCCCGCCGTCTCATGCGGGCGACGTGGCTCATGCTACGCCTCCGCCTCCTCCTATGCATAGCGCTGGCATCGTGCCATGGCACGACGCGCCCATGCGACACGCCACGTGGAGTGTCAATGCCGACAGGAGACGAGGCCAGCTGCTAATTTGTGCAGCAGCCATAGTACGACCCGCATGCGCTGCCAGCACTAGCACGCCAGCACTAAGACTGGGTGCTCTAGATGTTGCCGCGCAAGGTCGTCATGACCGTGCCCCTCTCATGTAGGCCACACCAGTGAGCGCGGAGGGCTGCCGCGCCATCACTCGTGAGGTGCACCATGTTGTTTGGCCAATCAAGTTCAAGGCAGATCTGCCCCCGTGCTATGACGGCATCCCCGACCTTATGGAGTTCCTCCAGCTCTACGCATTGAGCATCGAGGCGGCGAATGGTGACGACAAGGTCATGGCAAACTGGTTTCCCATGGCCCTCAAGAACAACACGTGCTCCTGTCTCATGCACCTCCGGGAGGGGTCGATCTCCTCGTGGGATGAGCTCCGCGAACAGTTCATCACCAACTTCCAAGGAACCCATGACTGCGCCCTCACCGTCAATGATTTGTGGTGCGTGAAGCAGCATCCACACGAGACCCTCTGCAAGTACATCCAGTGCTTCACCCAAGTTCACCTCAAGATCCTGAATGCCTCGGACGAGGCCATCGTCTCCGCGTTCATGGAGGGCATCACGGACGTCAGGATGAGCGAGGTACTCGCCATCAACGATGACCAGTGCTCAGCATTGGAGCTGTTCAATCTGGCCAACAAGCGCGACAAGGTTGAAGAAGTCTGCCTCTCCCTTCTCAAGCACCCAGACATCGATCGTTAAGAAAAGAAGGACAAGGAAAAGGAAGCAAAACGCGAGGGTCCCACCATGCTGGTAGCAGAGCCTGAGCTGAAGCACAGCCGTGATCACGAAGAGCCCCCCAAGGATGCTCGCCCGTTCTGCATCTTCCACAACGTGCACATGCACAACACTGAAGACTGTCAAGAGCTCATGGCGCTCCTGGACGAGAGCCTGGGCCCCCGCCCCAAGCCTAGTGACCGTGGCTTCAGCCATGGAGGATGCCGCGGCGGAGGGCGCTGGGACAACCGCAACCCCCGTCAGGGCTAGCGTGATCAGCCTGGCGAGGGTGGCTCGCGTGATCAGCCTTGGGACGGTGCTTGGCGCGATCGACCTCGTGAGTCCCATCCTTAGGCCAATGTTGGTCTTCCACCTCTGCCGCCGCCGCCCAGGAGAAACGACGGCAACCAGCAAGACGAAGGGGCTGGGGGCTACCAGGAGCCTCGCATAATTGCCTGCATCCTTGCAGGAGCACAGGCGCCGGCCTCAAACTGCATCTCCAAGTAGTTCACTCATGAGGTGAATGTGGCCCTCCCGAGGCTTGAAGCTGCATGCCGTCTCAAGTGGTCGCAGTATGCCATCACCTTCGACTCCAAGGACCACCTCACGTTCGTCTACTGCTGGCGCGCTCCCCATGCTGTCCACTGATGACCCACAAGTATAGGGGATCTATCTTAGTCCTTTCGATAAGTAAGAGTGTCGAACCCAACACGGAGCATAAGGAAATGACAAGCGGTTCTCAGTAAGATATTCTTGCTACATCATGAGCCTGTGTTGGTTTTCCTTGAAGAGGAAAGGGTGATGCAGCAAAGTAGCGTAAGTATTTCCCTCAGTTTTTCAGAACCAAGGTATCAATCCAGTAGGAGGCTCCTCAAAAGTCCCACGCACCTACACAAACAAACAAGAACCTCACAACCAACGCAATAAAGGGGTTGTCAATCCCTTCACGGCCACTTGCAAAAGTGAGATCTGATAGAGATAATATGATAAGATGAATATTTTTGGAATTTTTATGATATAGATTGGAAAATAAAAGATGCAAATAAAGTAGATGGAAAACTTATATGATAAAAGATAGACCAGGGGGCCATAGGTTTCACTGGTGGCTTCTCTCAAGATAGCATAAGTATTACGTCTGTGACAAGTAGATCGAAACGATTCTGCATGTACTACTATTACTCCACACATCGACTGACTGATGCCTGCATCTAGAGTATTAAGTTCATGAAGAACAGAGTAACGCATTAACAAAGATGACATGATGTAGAGGGATAAACTCATGAAATATGATATAAACCCCATCTTTTTATCCTCGATGGCAACAATACAATTCATGCCTTGTTGCCTCTGCTGTCACTGGGAAAGGACACCGCAAGATTGAACCCAAAGCTAAGCACTTCTCTCATTGCAAGAAAGATCAATCTAGTAGGCCAACCCAAAATGATAATTCGAACAGACTTGCAGAGATAACTTAATCACACATAAAAGAATTCAAAGGAGATTCAAATATTTCTCATAGATAAACTTGATCATAAACCCACAATTCATCGGATCTCGACAAACACACCGCAAAAAGAGTTACATCAAATAGATCTCCAAGAAGATCGAGGAGAAATTTGTATTGAGATTCAAAGAGAGAGAAGAAGCCATCTACCTAATAACTATGGACCCAAAGGTCCGTGGTAAACTACTCACAACTCACAGGAGAAGCCCATAAACATCCAAAAAGGGTAATATAATAGCATGGAACAATCAAAAAGTATAGATACGTTGGAGACATATCAAGTATCCCCAAGCTAAATTCCTGCTCGTCCTCGAGTAGGTAAATGATAAAAAGAGAATTTTTGATGTGGAATGCTACCTAGCATAATTCTCAATGTAATTTTCTTTATTGTTGCATGATTTTTCAGATCCAAATGATTCAAGATAAAAGCTTATAAAACATAAAAATAGTAATACTTGAAGCATACTAACAAATAATCATGTCTTATCAAAATAGCATAGCCAAAGAAAGCTCATCCCTACAAAATCATATAGTTAGGCCATGCTTCATTTTCATTACACAAAATACTCCCATCATGCACAACCCTGGTTTCATCCAAGCAATTGGTTCATACTTTTTAACGCGCTTCAGCTTTTTCAACTCTTACGCAATACATGAGTGCAAGCCATGGACATAGCACTATATGTGGTATATGGTGGTTCTGAAGACAAAAAGGGAGAAGATAGTCTCACATCAACTAGGTGTATCAATGGGCTATCGAGATGCCCAATAATAGATATCAATGTGAGTGAGTAGGGTTTGCCATGCAATGGATGCACTAGAGCTATAAAGGTATGAAAGCTCAACAAAAGAAACTAAGTGGGTGTGCATCCAACTTGCTTGCTCATGAATACCTAGGGCATTTGGAGGAAGCCCATCATTGGAATATACAAGCCAAGTTCTATAATGAAAAAAATTCCCACTAGTATATGAAAGTGACAACATAGGAGACCCTCTATCATGAAGATCATGGTGCTATTTTGAAGCACAACTGTGGAAAAGAGATAGTAGCATTGTCCCTTCTCTCTTTTCTCTCATTATTTTTATTTTTTATTTGGTGGGCTCTTTGGCCTCTTTTATTTGGTGGGCTCTTTGGCCTCTTTTTTTCATAAAGTCCGAAGTCTCATCCCGACTTGTGGGGGAATCATAGTCTCCATCATCCTTTCCTCACTTGGGACAATGCTCTAATAATGAAGATCATCACACTTTTGTCGATTTACAACTCAAAACTTACAAATCAATAACAAAATATGACTCTATGTGTATGCCTCTAGCGGTGTACCGGGATATGCAATGAATCAAGAGTGACATGTATGCAAAACCATGAAGGTGGCCTTGCCACAAATATGAGGTAAACTACATGATCATGCAAAAAGCAATATGACAATGATGGTGCGTGTCATAATAAACGGAATGGTGAAGAGTTGCATGGAAATATATATCGGAATGGCTATGGAAATGCCATAATAGGTAGGTATGGTGGCTTTTTGAGGAAGTTAAATAATGGGTGCACGATACCGGTGAAAGTTGCGCGGCATAATAGACGCTAGCAAAGTGGAAGGGTGAGTGTGTGTATGTCCATGGACTCACATTAGTCATAAAGAACTCATATACTTATTGTAAAAGTCTACTTGCCCTCGAAGCAAAGTACTACTACGCATGCTCCTAGGGGAAGGGTTGGTAGGAGTTAACCATCGTGCGATTCCGACCTCCACTCATAAGGAAGGCAATTAAAAGAGCACCCCACGCAACAAATTTGTCACACAACTTTTACCATACGTGCATGCTACGGGACTTGCCAACTTCAACACAAGTATTTATCAATTTCCTAATTACCCAACTAGCATGACTCTAATATTACCACCTTTATATCTCAAAACAATTATCAAGCATCAAATTGATCCTAGTGTTCAATGCACTTTCTATGATAGTTTTTATTATACCCAACTTGGATGCTCATCATTCTAGGACCAAAATTGTAACCATAGCAAATACCATGCTGTTCTAAAAGACTCTCAAAATAATATAAGTGAAGCATGAGAGATCAATAATTTCTTCAAAATTAAGCCACCGTCGTGCTCTAAAAAATATAAGTGAAGCACATAGAGCAAAAATGTCTAGCTCAAAAGATATAAGTGAAGCACATAGAGTATTCTAATAAATTCTAAATCATGTGGGTTTCTCCCAAAAGGTGTGTTCAGAAAATTTGATTGTTGGAAATCTAAAAAGCAAAGACTCATATCATACATGACACTCCAAGCAAAACACATATCATGTGGCGAATAAAAAAATAGCTCCAAGTAAAGTTACCGATAGACGAAGACGAAAGAGGGATGCCTTCTGGGGCATCCCCAAGCTTAGGCTTTTGGTTATCCTTGAATATCTTGGGGTGCCATGGGAATCCACAAGCTTAGGATCTTGCCACTCCTTATTCCATAGTCCATCAAATCTTTACCCAAAACTTGAAAACTTCACAACACAAAACTCAACAGGAAATCTCATAAGCTCTGCTAGTGCAAGAAAGAAAAACCACCACATAAGGTACTTTAATGAACTCGTTATTTATTTATATTTGTGTTAAACCTACTGTATTCCAACTTCTCTATGGTTCATACCCCTTGATACTAGCCATAGATGCATCAAAATAAGCAAACAACACAGGAAAAACAGAATCTGTCAAAAACAGAACAGTCTGTAGCAATCTGTAACCTGCGAATACTTTTGGAACACTAAAAATCATACCAAAATAGGAAGTCCTGGGCAATTTGTCTGTTGATCTGGAGAAAAAAGAATCAACACAAAAGAATGTTTCTGTGAATTACTAAAATTATTTTCGTGCATTCAAAGTTTCATTTTTTTCAGCAGAATCAAATTAACTATCACCGTAGGTTATCCTATAGGTTCTACTTGGCACAAACACTAATTAAAACATGAAACACGTCTAAAAAGAAGCTAGATGAAATATTTATTACTAAAAAGAATCAAAAAGCAAGAAACAAAAATAAAATTGGGTTGCCTCCCAACAAGCGCTATCGTTTAACGCCCCTAGCTAGGCATAAAAGCGAGGATAGATCTAGGTAGTGCCATCTTTGGCACTCAATTCATAAGTAGCTCGCATGATAGATTCATAAGGTAATTTGACTTTATTTCTTGGAAAGTGCTCCATGCCTTTCCTTAATGGGAATTGGAATCTAATATTCCCTTCCTTCATATCAATAATTGCACCAATCGTTCTAAGGAAAGGTCTACCAAGAATAATAGGACATGAAAGATTGCAATCTATATCAAGAACAATAAAATCTACGGGCACATAATTCCTATTTGCAACAATAAGAACATCATTGATCCTTACCATAGGTTTCTAAATGGTGGAATCCAAAAGTTGCAATAAAGAGCAATCATAAAAATCATGGAAACCTAGCACATCACATAATGTTTTCGGAATCGTGGAAACACAAGCACCCAAATCACACAAAGCATAGCACTCATGATCTTTAATTTTAATCTTTATAGTAGGTTCCCATTCATCATAAAGTTTTCCAGGTATAGAAACTTCCAAATTAAGTTTTTCTTCATAAGATTGCATCAAGGCATAAACAATATGTTTGGTAAAAGTTTTATTTTGACTATAAGCATGAGGAGAATTCAACACGGATTGCAACAAGGAAATACAATCTATTAAAGAATAATTATCATAATTAAATTCCTTGAAATCCAAGATAGTGGGTTCAATGCTATTTGAAGTCTTGACCTCTCCAATCCCACTTTTAGCAAATTTAGCATCAAGATCTAAAAACTCCGAATCACTGGGACGACTTTTAACTAAAGTTGACTCATCTCTAGTCCCATCATTATCAAGATTCATATTGCAAAATAAGGATTTAATAGGGGACACATCAATAACTTTTAGAACTTCATCATTATTTTCATGGAAACTAGAAGACACGCTCTTACAAAGCAATCTTTCTTAGCACGCAACCTAGCGGTTCTTTCTTTGCACTCATCAATGGAAATTCTCATGGCTTTGAGAGACTCATTGATATCATGCCTAGGTGGAATAGATCTAAGTTTCAAAGAATCAACATCAAGCAAAAGTCTATCAACGTTCCTAGCCAAATCATCAACTTTAAGCAATTTTTCTTCAAGCAAAGTATTAAAATTCTTTTGAGAGATCATAAATTCTTTAACACTATTCTCAAAATCAGAGGTCATCTTATTAAAATTTCCATAAGAGTTGTTGTAGGAATTACCATAATTATTTAGAGGAATTACTAGGGAACGGTCTAGGATTAAAGTTTCCTCTATAAGCATTGTTACCAAAATTATTCCTACCAACAAAATTCACATCCAAAGATTCATTATTATTCTCAATCAAAGTAGAGAAAGGCATATTATTGGGATCAATAGGAGCACTCTTAGTAGCAAACATTTTCATAAGTTCATCCATCTTTCCACTCAAAACATTAATTTCTTCTATAGCATGCACTTTTTTACTAGTAGATCTTTCGGTGTGCCATTGAGAATAATTAGCCATAATGTTATCAAGGAGTTTAGAAGCTTCTCCTAAGGTGATTTCCATAAAAGTGCCTCCCGCGGCCGAATCAAAAAGATTTCTAGCAGCAAAATTCAATCCGGCATAAAATTTTTGTATGATCATCTATAAATTCAAACCATGAGTAGGGCAATTGCGAATCATTAATTTCATTCTTTCCCTAGATTGGGAAACATGCTCATGATCAAGTTGTTTAAAATTCATAATATCATTCCTAAGAGAGATGATCTTAGCGGGAGGAAAATACTTAGAGATAAAAGCATCTTTGAATTTATTCCATGAATCATACTATTCTTAGGCAATATAGCATTATCATATAACTTGATCTGATAGAGATAATATGATAAGATAAATATTTTTGGTATTTTTATGATATAGATTGGAAAATAAAAGATGCAAATAAAAGTAGATGGAAAGCTTATATGATAAAAGATAGACCCAGGGGCCATAGGTTTCACTAGTGGCTTATCTCAATATAGCATAAGTATTACGATGGGTGAACAAATTATTGTCGAGCAATTGATAGAAAAGCGCATAGTTGTGAGATTATCTAGGCATGATCATGTATATAGGCATCACGTCCGTGACAAGTAGATTGAGACGATTCTGCATGTACTACTATTACTCCACACATCGACCGACTGCTGCCTGCATCTGGAGTATTAAGTTCATGAAGAACAGAGTAATGCATTAAGAAAGATGACATGATGTAGAGGGATAAACTCATGCAATATGATATAAACCCCATCTTTTTATCCTCAATGGCAACAATACAATACGTGCCTTGCTGCCCCTACTGTCACTGGGAAAGGACACCGCAAGATTGAACCCAAAGCTAAGCACTTCTCCCATTGCAAGAAAGATCAACCTAGTAGGCCAAACCAAACTGATAATTTGAAGAGACTTGCAAAGATAACTTAATCACACATAAAAGAATTCAGAGGAGATTCAAATATTTCTGATAGATAAACTTGATCATAAACCCACAATTCATCGGATCTTGACAAACACACCGCAAAAAGAGTTACATCGAATAGATCTCCAAGAAGATCAAAGAGAACTTTGTATTGAGATTCAAAGAGAGAGAAGAAGCCATCTAGCTAATAACTATGGACTCGAAGGTCTGTGGTAAACTACTCACAACTCATAGGAGAGGCCTTGGAGATGATGTAGAGGCCCTCCATGGTCGATTTCCCCTCCTACGGAGCACTAGCGAAGGCTCCAAGATGGGATCTCACGGATACAGAAGGTTGTGGTGGTGGAAATAGTTTTTCATGGTGCTCCTGGATGTTTTCGGGGTCCGTGGATATATATATAGGATGAAGAAGTAGGTCGGTGGATGCTCGAGGGGCCCACGAGGGTGGGGGCGCGCCAACCCTAGGGGGCGCGCTGGGCACCCTCGTGGCCGCCTCCTCTGTTGCTTGACGTCCACTCCAAGTCCCCTGGATCATGTCTGTTCTAAAAAGATCGGTCCCGAAGGTTTCATTCCATTTGGACTCCATTTGATATTCCTTTCCTTCGAAACATTGAAATAGGCAAAAAAATAACAATTTGGGCTGGGCCTCCGGTTAGTAGGTTAGTCCAAAAAATGATATAAAAGTGTAGAGTAAAGCCCATAAACATCCAAAACGGGTAATATAATAGCATGGAACAATACAAAGTTATAGATACGTTGCAGACGTATCAATTCTCTGCAAGCACTGAAATTGTCGGTAACAGATAGTTTTTTGATAAGATAATTTGTAACGGGTAACAAGTAACAGAAGTAACTAAGGTGCTGCAAGGTGGCCCAATCCTTTTCGTAGCAAAGGACAAGCCTGGACGGACTCTTATATAAAGCAGAGTGCTCCCATGGACACATGTGTATTATCGTCAAGCTATTTTTCATCATGCTCATATGGTTTGCGTTCGTTGCTTTGATAATTTTATATGTGGGTGGACCGGTGCTTGGGTGTTGTCCTTACTTGGACAAGCCTCCCACTTATGATTAACCCCTCTCATAAGCATCCACAACTACAAAATAAGAATTAAGGTAAACCTAACCATAGCATGAAACATATGGATCCAAATCAGCCACTTACGAAGCAACACATAAACTAGGGTTTAAGCTTCTGTCACTCTAGCAACCCATCATCTACTTATTACTTCCCAATGCCTTCCACTAGGCCCAAATAAAGGTGAAGTGTCATGTAGTCAACGTTCACATAACACCACTAGAGGAGAGACAACATACATCTCATCAAAATATCGAACGAATACCAAATTCACATGATTACTTATAACAAGACTTCTCCCATGTCCTCAGGAACAAATGTAACTACTCACAAATCATATCCATGTTCATAATTAGAGGAGTATTAATAAGCATTAAGGATCTGAACATATGATCTTCCACCGAATTAACCAACTAGCATCAACTACAAGAAGTAATCAACACTACTAGCAACCCACAGGTACCAATCTAAGGTTTGGAGACAAAGATCGGATACAAGAGATGAACTAGGGTTTGAGAGGAGATGGTTTTGCTGAATATGTTGATGGAGATTGACCCCCTCTTGATGAGAGGATTGATGGTGATGATGATGGCAATGATTTCCCCCTCCCGGAGGGATGTTTCCCCGGTAGAACAGCTCTGCCAAAGCCCTAGAGTGGTCATGCCCAGGTTCCGCCTCAAGACAGCAGTGCTTCATCCCAAAAGCTTATCTCTGATTTTTTCCAGGGCAACAGACACCATATATCGGAAGGTGGGAGTTGGGGGCCTGCCAGGGGGCCCACGAGGCAGTGGGGCACGCCCTCCACCCTCATGGCTGACTGGTGGCCCCCCTTTGGTGCTTTCTTCGCCCAATATTTTTAATATATTCCAAAACTGGTCTCCGTGAAGTTTTAGGACTTTTGGAGTTCTGCAGAATAGGTCTCTATTATTTGCTCCTTTTCCAGTCCAGAATTCCAGTTGCCGACATTCTCTCTCTTCATGTAAACCTTATAAAATCAGAGAGAAGGGGCATAAGTATTGTGGTATAATGTATAATAACAGCCCATAATGCAATAAATATTGATATAAAAGCATGATGCAAAATGGACGTATCAACTCCCCCAAGCTTAGACCTCGCTTGTCCTCAAGTGAAAGTCGATATCGAAAAATATGTCCACATCTTTAGACAAAGTGGTGTCGATAAAATAAAATACGAACATGAGGGCATCGTGATCATTGTCGTGGAATTGTCACAGCAGTTGTCCTTAGTGCCAGGACTTAGTCGCGAGGCCAACGCATCTATGTGAGAGGAATCGAGAGACACAACACACAAGATGAGGATTTAGACAGCTTCGGGCCCCGGGAAACATCATCCGGAATAGCCCTACATGCTGTTTGTGGCTAGGTCTCATTGTGCTCATGAGGGAGTCGTCGTAAGCCGGCTCTCCTCTTTGTATCTAGCCCTAGATATTTTTTCTTGTTGCTTGTCCCTCTTTGGGGAGCCCTGCCCCTCCTTATATAAGTTAGAGGGGCGGGTTACATGTGGAGTCCTAGTAGGACTAGGACTATCCTATCTTCTTTTACAAGTTAAATACAAGTCCGGGTCTTGCTTCCTCCTAAAGGAAATATTTGTCATCCCTTTCCTCTTAAGCCGGCCCATCATAACGTGAGCCGGCCTTATGGGCTTTGGGCCTTGTTGTCCATCTGACCCACCCGCCGGGTCTCTAGTGAGTCACAATGTCCAGGCGGGTTATATATAAACCCCCATGTCCAGGCAGATCGCCAGTGAGTCGCCTAGCTCCAGCCGGGTCTTTTGGTGAATCGCCTTGTCCGACCGGGTCATACCGCGGGGTATATCCCCGACATTAGCCCCCAGTTTACTTTGGGTTTATCCATGTTAAACTGATCCTGTAAAACAAAATACAAAAACAACTTTGACAGAATGTGTTCCGGGTCAAAAATTCTTGTACGCCTGCACCTCTTAATTCCATGTGCTCCAGGTTAAATATTCTCCTGAGATGGGACCTGATTATCTTTAAGTCCAATTTTCATTTCCTTCTTCTAGAAAATCCGGGTCAATAGACCAGCTTCACAATCAATTTGCTTGTAGAAGAAATATTGTAAACAAGTAATCCACTTGAACCGGCTTCCAAAGCGCCGGCTTAAAACATATTGGTCTTGAAATACTCATCTGACTTTCAGCCGGCTTGAAGAGGTAAAACTTACTGGTTTATCATAACCAAAATTGTTGGCTTGTAAATATTGATAGCACCAGGTCGTTACTGTAGCCGACGTCGGGTCATAATTATTGATGACACCGGATCATGATTGTTGCAAACACCGGGTCAAGCTGATCTGCTCAAAACTGAGAATTTGAAGATTTTTCCCTTTATATGTATATCACCTGTATCCCTCAAGTGTCGGGTTGTCATGCTTGCAGCAACCTGGTACTTGTAATTGCCTTATGCTCATAAAACTTCAACCGGTGTAACCCCCAAGGGCCGGGTCATTATGCAATAATGAGCAGGGACTTTGTAAATATTATCATGTAAACTGAAGCAGCAACGTGTAGCCCCCAAGGGCCGGCTTAGTAAGATATTACTGAGCTGGGACTTTGTATATAATTCATTGATAATAACATCATATGATGTAATCTCCACCATGGGGCTTGAACCCGCGTCCACAAGGTTAAGAGCTTTGTGCTTTACCAACTGAGCAATGGATCCTTCAATATAATGGATTAAGACTTGTGTACCTTGAACTGTTGACAGGAGCAATTGGTAGCCCCCAAGGGCCGGGTCATTATGATGTGATGAGTCGGCTCTTCAATGTGGTGAAAACATGACTTTGCATTAGCCCCCAAGTGTCATGGTGCATGCTTGCAGTGACATGAGACTTGCATATTTGAATAATGTAGCCCCCAAGTGCCGGGTCGTAAGCCTGCAGCGACTTGGGACTATTCCTTCCATTGTAGAATAAATCATATCCATTAATAAAATAATAGCCATTGCGCCAAAGCGACTTTGAATACCTCATCTGTTGATAAGTAAATCCAGAGTTTAAATACCCGGCGGCTCTTGGCCGATGACGATTTAATACACCTCCATTGTAAGCCGGAATTTTTATAACCCGGCGGCTTATAGCCTTTGAGAAAAATCCAGAACAGATAATCATTTTGAAGCATCAACTTTGGTAATGTGCTTGAACTTAATCATTTATATGTCATATTTCTACAAATCCTGCAAAGAGTTTAAACAACATATGCCCTGGCGACTTAACGTCAAAAGCCAGGCGGGTAACCACCCAAATGTAGTCTTATCCTGCACACAAGTAGATCACAAGATCCCTATGATCCTTTGAATGATACCGCCGGCTTATGTGACCCGGACACTGAAGTTGATAACCCAACTCTGTAAGAGCCGGCACATATGATATTTGTGACAACTCAAATACTTGTGATTGTCTAAAAACAGATAAAAAATTTAGGCTTCTGATTCGAATACGATCAGTAAACCGTTCCAAAGGGGTTAAGCTAAGATTCGAATACGATCATATAGCCCCCAGTGGCGTTGGCATTGCCGATCAAAGTGGGTATCGACAGTTATGTTCTCTTTGGTTCGAATGCGACCTATGTTTGAACAGGAAGCCCCCAAATGACCTTAAAAGTTGTTTAACGATGCTGATTTGAATACGATCCACGTCGATTCCCAAAGGGGTTGAGCTATGATTCGGATACGATCAAGAAGCCCCCAAGTAGGTTCAGCAGTTTGCTAATCAAAAGGGTATCGACAGCTATGTTCTCTTTGGTTCGAATATGACCTATATTTGAACAGGAAGCCCCCAAGTGACCATATAAATTTTGGCATTGCACCGATCAAGAAGGTACTGATAGCTATGCCCGATGAGCAAGAAGCCCCCAAGTGACCATAATAAAATAAGTCGTAAGGCAGGGTACCCATGTTTGAACCGCGTATCATGGCAGCAAGTTCTTTTTGGCAACCTTTAATTTTTCTTAGAACTCAAACTTGCGAGAGATTAATTCTTTTTGAACCAGAACTTTAAACCGGATTTGAAAGCTTCAAAAATTTGTGAGGGACAAATTTACATTGAGCCAGATTTTGAACCGGATTTGAGAGCTTCAAAAATTTGTGAGGGACAAATTTACCCTAGGCCAGATTTTGAACCGGATTTGAGAGCTTCAGTGCTTTGTGGGAGAAAGATGTCTCTTGAACCGGATTTTAAACCACAGTCCTTATTATGAGCCGGAAATCTTCTGACGGCTTTTAAATTTTCATCGATCTAGCAGTAATCTCCGGGGCCCAGGTTATTTTTCCTTCAATGACCTGGAGTTCTTGAATTTATTGGAACCGGCTAGTTTTGCCGAGTCATACCATTGTAGCCCCCGAGTCTCAAGGCGACTCGAGGAGTTGGCTTGAGATTCTCCATATTTGACCATAGCAGGAGGTGTATATCATTGGCGTTGATAGCGCGATGTGAATCCACAGAGGGTTGAGGTGACTGCGGCGGGTTATAAATGATTCCGTATGAGCCATGTCAGCAACTTGGCCAATGGTTCCTTCCAATTGGCTGTTTGAAGTTAACCGAACCGTAGTAGCGGCGACTTGTGTGCCTGCCCATTGAACTATCCAGTGCAAACGATAGTTGATAATATATGATAATTTGCCTCCAATTTGTTGGAAAACAAACCGGGCTTCCCAAGTAGTGACTTGCTCATACTCAATGAACAGCTCACGCAGACAGGCGCGACCCGGTGTGTTGATGTAGACCAGGCCGCGAGAGACGGACGGTAAAGACGACCGTAACATCAGAGGCGGCATAGATAGATGAACCGGCCGTGGCGTTTTAAGCCAGTGCAGACAGGCAAGTTGTCCTCCTCATTGTTAGCCGGCGTGGTCGCAAAAGACGGCCACGACATTGTAAACCGGCGTGGTCGCGAGAGACGGACACGACATTGTAAGCCGGTGCGGGAGTCCGTTGAGTAACGACGACCACCTATGCCAAAGATGTTGGCGTGCCTCCATCTCCGCGGTATAATATCACGTTTTGTCATAAATAATTGACCTGCATAAACAATATTGCAGACCAAGGCAAAGATAAACTTGTTCTTTGACAAAAACAACATGTGATAATAAAACAAACTTGGATGGATATCACCTGATTTGTTTGGACGAGGATGATCCGTTTATCGCGACAGAGGTGGCTCAGGCAGACCAGCAACTCAATATAGTTCCGGTGGCTCAGGCAGACCGGCGACTTTAATATAACCCCGAAGGCTCAAAGCGATAAGGGTGGCTCAACGCGGCTCCGGCGGCTCAGCACAGCGGGGGCGACTCACATATGTCCATTGGACAGCTTGTGTGAGCAGACGTGGCTCTGATTTGTTGATATATATGTCGGAGTCAACCACGACATTTAGAAAACAAAACGAGTGTGTGAGTCGGCCGCGACATTGTAAGCCGCGCGGACAAAAGGGTCAGCCGTGGGAGCGGACGGTTGAGCCGGCGCGGGTATGGTCGAATGAACCGGCTACAGGCGCGGTCCCGGTGAGTCGATGTAGACTAGGCTGCAAGGGCGGCGATTTCTGCACGTCCATTCCCCGGACAGTATGGCACAGACAAACACTGGTACAGAATGTTGCCAGCTCATGCCCCATACTCGCAGTATAAACATAATTGTCCTGCGTACAAAAAATACAATAGGCCAGACTAGTTCTTTGTCGAAAGAACTCAACATATACTTAACAAAAAATAAATAAATATATATATACATAGGATAAATATCACTTGATTTTATTTAGGCGACAGCTCCGTACGCAGACCCTGTCTCTAGGTCCACTAGGCCATTAAAATATTCGGCCATGATGCAAAGCCTTGTTAATTCCTTGGAATAGCACCTGCTGCACTCTCCCCCGTTTCAGTTTTAGTATAAAATCCACACTCTACCACTTTCCTTTCTTCAGGCAACAGCCAGCCGTTTTCAGGCGAGCATGCAGGGGCACAGCCAGAGGCAAGGCATGGTGGTGGGTGACGACCATAGGCTGAGACGAGCACGCGGCGACCCGGTAGAGGCGGGCCACATCAGAACGGTGGGTTGATGTGTGCTGGCGAAGCGTAGTAGCAGCAGAAGGGCTCAATACAGAGCGAGGCCGACGCGGCTCAACGTGCGGCGCGCTTGGCGGGCCATGGCAGCAACAGGAGCAATCTGCGACGGATGACGGTGAAGGCGGGCTGTCCTGGCGCAGGCGACGACTCAGCGGTTGGCGGCTCAAGAGGCAGGCAACCGTAGTCTATTTTCCGGGTCGTAGTCATCGCGGCGACTCAGCGACGAACAGACAAGATTGCCTACTAGTCTGTTTTCCGGGTTGTAGTCAATTTGATCATCCTCGAGCGAGCCTTTCTCCAGCAGTCCTTCACGTGATGGATGATGGTCCTTCTTGGAGATTGCACCATTGGCCCTTTTAGTTAGCACTAGTAGTAAGCCTATGGAAAGCAACTGCCATGGAGACACGGGACAGCGGTCAGGCCATGGAAAGTCTGCACGCATAACTTTAGTAGCGCCTTGGCCACTGAGTTTGGTATATACATATATATAGTATTTATTTTTCTGATCTGGTCTTCGGGTCCTCAAAGAGTACGACAATAGTGCAAATCACTTAGGCTTTTGTGATGGCACATCAATCTGATTTTGTATTGTACTAGTGCAATCCTTACATGGCCGGCTTGATTTCCTTTTTCTTGATCCACTTGAACATCCTCCCAATCGATGCAGCAGCCATGCACACACATGATCCATCGGCGGCCGTCGCAATTTTTTTTCTTGCTGCAACTGCCGTATACGCACGTGCAATCAGCGACGTGCGTGCCTGGGCCTCCGGCCATGCTCTTTGTTTCTTCTTTTGTACAATGATGTGGAGTAGTACCAGCAGCTATGGTTTGGAAGTAGTATAATTAGCGGCAACAAAACACGCGTCTGTCGACGTGTTGGTCAAACCGGAACACTGCCTTGGTATTTAATCTAATATATCCTTTGGTCTACAGAATAGTATTCGAACTACTGCAGCGGGATTTCTTGACCGTCTCAGATTGGCAATTTGCGGCGGTCCCTGAAAACGATCTAGCTGGTGGATTATTACGGCGCCTCCGGCGGCCGTACGCAGCCCTTAGCTCTTGTACTGACCATGTAGAATTAATCACAACTCTGATCATAAACAATGAACACGCCGGCTCTGCCAAAAAACTGTCCCATGCCGGATCATCTTGCGTGATTCTTCCGTGCCGGTTCTTCTTCATCCGGCTAATTCACGAACTTCTCGAAACCCGGGTAAAGATCCCTCCAAAAACTGAACACCACCGTGCACAGGCCCCACGGTGGGCGCCAACTGTCGTGGAATTGTCACGACAGATGTCCTTAGTGCCAGGACTTAGTCGCGAGGCCAATGCATCTATGTGGTAGCTTGAAGGGGTTGAGCGGAATCGAGAGGCGTAACACACAAGATGAGGATTTAGATAGCTTTGGGCCCCGGGAAACATCATCAGGAATAGCCCTACATGTTGTTTGTGGCTAGGTCTCATTATGCTCATGAGGGAGTCGCCGTAAGCCGGCTCTCCTCTTTGTATGTAGCCCTAGATATTGTTTCTTGTTGCTTGTCCCTCTTTGGGGAGCCCTGCCCCTCCTTATATAAGTTAGAGGGGCGGGTTACATGTGGAGTCCTAGTAGGACTAGGACTAGCCTATCTTCTTTTACAAGTTAAATACAAGTCCGGGTCTTGCTTCCTCCTAAAGGAAATATTTATCATCCCTTTACTCTTAAGCCGGCCCATCATAACGTGAGCCTGCCTTATGGGCTTTGGGCCTTGTTGTCCATCTGACCCGCCCGCCGGGTCTCCAGTGAGTCACAATGTCCAGGCGGGTTATATGTAAACCGCCATGTCCAGGTAGATCGCCACTGAGTCGCCTAGCTCCAGCCGGGTCTTCTGGTGAATCGCCTTGTCCGGCCGGGTCATAACTCCGGCCGGGTCATACCGCGGGTTATATCCCCGACAATCATGTTTAGAACAACAACAAATATTGCCATATGATTTCTTATGCTAAAGTAATAATCTATTCACATGGTAAAGTATGAATCAGAAACTTCATTGCAAACTAACAAACTATGATCTCACTCATTGAAGCAATTGCAATTTATCATAACATCGGAAAGAGTCAATATAAGAGCTTTTTAGCAAGTCCACATACTCAACTATCATTTAGTCTCACAATTGCTAACACTCACACGATACTTATGGGTACAAAGTTTCAATCAGACACAGAGAAAGATAGGGGCTTATAGTTTCGCCTCCCAACCTTTTACCTCAAGGGTAATGTCAACAATAATACTTTATGAACAACCTACATCCGAGTGGATATATATATCCGGATCTTTCCAACACACAGTGCTTGCCAAAGGATAAAGTGTAGAAGGGAAAGGTGAAGATCACCATGACTCTTGTATGAGGGTAGAAGGTAAAAGTAAAAGATAGGCCCTTCGCAGAGGGAAGCAGAGGTTGTCATGCACTTTTATGGTTGGATGCACAAAATCTTAATGCAAAATAACGTCACTTTATATTGCCACTTGTGATAGGGACCTTTATTATGTAGTCCATCGCTTTTATTTCTTCCATATCACAAGCTCGTATAAAGCTTATTTTCTTCACACTAAAAGATCATATATACTTAGAGAGCAATTTTTATTGCTTGCACTGATGACAACTTACTTGAAGGATCTTACTCAATCCATAGGTAGGTATGGCGGACTCTCATGGCAAAACTGGGTTTAGGGATGTTTGGAAGCACAAGTAGTATCTCTACATGGTGCAAAGAACTTGGCTAGCATGAGGGATAAAGGAAAACTCAACATGTTGGATGATCCATGGCAATATAACTTATTCGGATATAAGAAAACATAACCCATTATGTTGTCTTCCTTGTCCAACATCAATTTTTTTAGCATGTCATATTTAACGAGTGCTAACAATCATAGAAGATTTCCAAGATAGTATATTTATATGTGAAAACCTATCTTTCTTTATTACTTCCTATTAATTTCAACGATGACCAAAACTATGTTTGTCAACACTCAACAACTTTTATTCATCATACTCTTTATATGTGAAGTCATTACTCTCCATAAGATCAATATGATATTTTTATTTCTTTTTATTCTTTCTTTAATTCCCTCAAGATCATAGCAAGATAGCAAAGCCCTCAACTCAAAAATGCTCTTTATTATATATAACTCAGGGACTCGATTACATCGATAGAGATCAAAACAAAACTCAAAGCTAGATCGTACTAAAACTTCATTTTACTAGATCAAGATATGACCAGAAGGATCAAACTAAGAAAAATGATAAAGATAGAGGTGTGATGGTGATACGATACCGGGGCACCTCCCCCAAGCTTGGCAGTTGCGAAGGGGAGTGCCCATACCCATGTATTTATATATCTTTCTTCGGAGGTGGTGATGATGGAGTTGTTGATGATGTAGGCTTGTCGTCCATGTTCCAAGGCATAGGCTCACCATTGTAGAAGGATGAACGAGTCTTCGGGATCCTCAAATCTGCAACCAAACTCATCCTCTTGAATCTATATTCATACTTATAGTTTTGGTTTTGCAAGTCATATATCTAGGCTTGGAGGTCCTTGATTTTCTCGTGAAGCTTGAAGATGGCCTCCCCGATGTTCTTGGCATCTAGCTTGTGATTGTTGGTGAACTCCGCGATCATCATGTGATTGGAGTTGAGTCCACATTCACCATCCCTTGGCACTTGAAAACTTGTTGCTCCATTGCTTCGAGTCTTGTCTCCATGCTTCCGGTCTTCTTCGGTCCTTCAACATCGTGGATGTGCAGCACCCCCTCACGCATCTCAATGGTTATTGGGTGTTGCAGCACCTCCGCTAGGTAAGGGTTGATGGCCTTCTCGAAGAACTTGTCCTTTGGGGTGCTTGGAGACGTAATGGTGGTCTTGATCTGTCAGAAAAACAGCTCAAAACAAAGACAGAGGATTTTGTCGTGGTACGGTGATCAAAACATTCAGGAGATTATATAATGAATTTTTACCGAGCAAAAGAAGTATCGGGCAAGAAATCAGAGTCCGGAGGGCACACGAGGTGGCCATGAGGCAGGGGGCGCACCCAGGGGGTAGGGCGCGCCCTCCATCCTCGTGGATGCCTCGTGTCTCTTTCGGACTACTTTTATTTCTCCTATTTTTTAAATATTCCAAAACAGAGAAAAATTGCTATTTGAACAGTTTTGGAGTCGGTTTACTTACCGTATCACATAAGGGTTCCTTTTCGAAGTCTAAAATGTTCTGGAATGTGTCCCTTATATACTCCTTCGGGGTTACAGTGTCGATAACATTTGTTTCAACATTTATGGGATTACCTGAGATATAATGTTTGATTATTTGACCGTTTACTACTCTCGAATTTGTGCCTTCGGCGTTGTTGATTTTGATGGCACCGAAACGATATACCTCCTCGATAATGTAAGGACCTTCCCATTTAGAGAGAAGATTTCCTGCAAAAAACCTTAAACGAGAGTTGTATAGCAAAACATGGTCACCTATATTAAACTCACACTTTTGTATCATTTTGTCATGCCATCTTTTAACTTTTTCTTTAAACAACTTGGCATTCTAATAGGCTTGGTTTCTCCATTCATCAAGCGAGATAATGTCAAATAACCTCTTCTCACCGGCAAGTTCGAAATAATTATTGAGCTCTTTAATAGCCCAATATGCCTTATGTTCTAGTTCGAGAGGTGAGTGACATGCCTTTCCATATACCATTTTATACGGAGACATACCCATAGGATTTTTATAAGCAGTTCTATAAGACCATAATGCATCATCAAGTTTCTTGGACCAATTCTTTAAAGATCTATTAACAGTCATTTGCAAAATCAATTTAATCTCTCTATTACTCAATTCTACTTGACCAGTAGACGGAGGATGATATGGAGATGCAATTCTATGATTAACATCATACTTTGCAAGCATTTTACGAAAAGCGCCATGAATAAAATGTGAACCACCATCAGTCATCAAATATCTAGGGACTCCAAACCTTGGAAAAATAACTTCTTTAAGCATCTTAATAGAAGTGCTATGATCAACACTACTAGTTGGAATAGCTTCTACCCACTTAGTAACATAATCAACAACAACTAAAATATGTGTATATGCATTAGAGGAAGGAAAAGGTCCCATATAATCAAAGCCCCAAACATCAAATGGTTCAATAACAAGTGAATAATTCATAGGCATTTCCCGACGTCTACTGATAATACCAATTCTTTGACATTCATCACAAGACAAGACAACTTACGAGCATCTTTGAAAAGAGTAGGCCAATAAAAGCCGGATTGCAATACCTTATGTGCAGTTCTATCTCCAGCGTGGTGTCCTCCGCAAGCCTCAGAGTGACACTTTCGTAAGATCTATTCCTGTTCATGATCAGGTACACAACGTCTAATAATACCATCTACTCCTTCTTTATAAAGGTGCGGGTCATCCCAAAAGTAATGTCTTAAATCATAGAAAATCTTTTTCTTTCGCTGGTATGTGAAACTAGGTGGTATAAATTTAGCAATAATGTAATTAGCATAATCAGCATACCATGGAGCAGTATGAGAAGCATTTATGATAGCTAATTGTTCATCAAGAAAGCTATCATCAATATGTAGTGGGTCATTGAGGGAGTTTTGGATTAAGGGGTCCTCGGACAGCCGGACTATATACGTGGGCCGGACTATTGGGCTATGAAGATACTGGATAGAAGACTTCTCCCCGTGTCCGTATGGGACTCTCCTTTGCGTGGAAGGCAAGCTTGGCAATTCAAATATGTAGATTCCTTTCTCTGTAACTGACTTTGTGTAACCCTAGCCCCCTCCGGTGTCTATATAAACCAGAGGGTTTAGTCCGTAGGACAACGATCATAATCTCATAGGCTAGACTTCTAGGGTTTAGCCACTACGATCATAATCTCATAGGCTAGACTTCTAGGGTTTAGCCACTACGATCTTGTGGTAGATCAGCTCTTGTAATACTCATATTCATCAAGATCAATCAAGCAGGAAGTAGGGTATTACCTCCGTAGAGAGGGCTCGAACCTGGGTAAACATTGTGTCCCCCGCCTCCTGTTACCATTAGCCTTAGATGCGCAGTTCGGGACCCCCTACCCGAGATCCGCTGGTTTTGACACCGACATTGGTGCTTTCATTGAGAGTTCCACTGTGACGTTAAAGATAGGCCTGATGGCTCGCCTTGTTATCAAGGACAACATCACCTCTGAGGGAGCCCTGGCCTCAGGCCAAACCCTCTGGCCGGGCGGCTTCACTATGACCGCCTGTTCGGCCGTCGGGTCGACGATGACTTCTCGGGTCATCGAAAATGACCTCCGCGTTAGCTCAGAATACACCGCACAGATGGATCCGATGGATTTGTCATCTTTAAACGAACTCCTGGATTGCATCGCTGCCTTGGGAGTCGCTACGGACTACGATCGGATTGGGCTTAAACCCGATCAGAGAAATTGAATCTCCGTTGATCACCCATCAGATAGCGGTAGTAGAGGAGCAATGCGACGACAAATCCTCTACACTGAGGACGAACTATGTTTGGGTTTCTGAGCTCACAGAGCCGGACACCCGACCGTGGAAAGATGGGCCCCATACTCCAAACCTAGAATCGGACTATGGGCCTGAAAATTTGGTTGATATTCCGGAGCCCGGACTATTAAGCTCGGAAGTTTTTCAAACTCCGGATGCCAGATTGGGTCAGGGTTTGGATTTAGAGCCACCCACCCACCCAAATACAAGAGATCTTATCCACATCATTCAGCAGTCCCAGGAAACGGTCCATCACTTTTGGGCCAGATTCCACCTTGTCAAGGACAGGATCAAAGACTGCCGCGATGAAGATGCAATCTCATTATTCTGAAAAACTGCATGGACGGTGGGATCCTTAATGCAATCAATTGCCGTCACGTGTCACACTTCGCTGACTTGGGAACCATAGTACAGAAGTACTGCGCAATGGAAAGCGCCTGAAAAACTCAGGCAGCCTCTTGGGAGCCACCGGTTTCCACTAAACCCCTCGTCCGGACAAAAAGGATGCACCCTCGCAGGTCGCCTAATCCAATAACAAACAAATCGAAGCCCATTACAGGGCGTGGAACCATTTTGGAGGGTTGGCTCGATAGGCCATGCAAAATACACACAACACCAGATACCGTACCAACCCATAGACTTAGAGCATGTTGGATACTCTGGCCAGTGGCCAAGAGCGGCGAGGATCTCCTCAGCAACATCCCACGAAAGACAATAACCCTACAGTTTTGACAGTCTTTGAGACTTTTGCCTCAAAAAATAGGCGAAAAAGGGCACTCCGCAGCCTCGTCGAAGTATGCCAAGTTGCAGCAATTAACCCCTGGAACGACATGGCCATAACTATCAATACGAGTGACAAACCAAAATCCAGAATAGTCCGAGCACCAGCCGCCTTGGTCCTCAATCCAATTGTGGGCGGCTTTCGGCTTACCAAAGTTCTCATGGATGGCGGCAACGGAATAAACCTCATCTACGAGGAAACTCTCAACAAAATGGAAATAGATAGGAGCCGCATTGAGCAAAGTAGCACGACCTTCCGAGAAATTATTCTCAGACGGGAGGCGCGATGTACGGGAAAATCACACTTGATGTGGTATTCGGCACGTCGGAGAATTATCGATCCGAAGAGATAACCTTTCAAGTGGCCCCTTTCAATAGTGGATATCACACCCTATTAGAGCGAGATGCATTTGCAAGCTTCCAAGCTATACCCCATTACGGGTACATGAAGCTCAAGATGCCCGGGCTCAATGGAATCATAACTCTTGCCAGTGACCCAAACATAGCACTCCGCGCTAAAACCAAAACTGCCGCCTTGTCCCTCGAAGCATTGTCCGAAGCCCTCGCAGCCGAAGAATTAACCGCATTACGCTACATGGTGGATAGGGACGACGTGATACTTGATAAGCGATCCAAATCCACCTCCTTTAAACCAGCAGATGAAATAGTCAAATTCTGGGTCCACCCAACGGACTCCATGAAGACAGCATCCATCGGGACACAGCTGGACCCCACAGTCGATGCTGCACTGTGGGAGTTCCTACATGAAAACTAGGACATTTTTGCCTGGCACCCTTCTGATATGCCAGGGATCCCATGCAGGCTGGCCGAACATAGCCTAAACATATTGAAGGGATACAAGCCGGTCAAGCAAACATTACGGCGCTTTTCCGAACCCAAACAACAAGCCATGGGAGAAGAGCTAGCCAAGTTACTCGAGGCCGGATTCATCAGAGAGATAAAACACCCAGACTGACTAGCAAACCTGGTGATGTTACCAAAGAAGGATAAATCCTGGCGCCTATGTGTCGATTTTAAAGACCTCAACAAGGCTTGCCCTAAGGATCCTTTTCCCCTCCCCCACATTGATCAGATTATCGATGCTACTGAAGGACATGGCTCATTGTGTTTCCTCGACGCATACTCTGGATACCATCAAATCAGGATGAAGGAGTCCGATCAAGCCGCAACGGCATTTATCATCCCATACAGGCCTTTCTGCTTCAATACTATGCCTTTCAGGCTCAAAAACGCCGGTGCCACCTATCAACGCATGATTCAAACATGCCTGGAGAAACAAATCGGCAAGACAGTTGAATCATACGTGGATGACATAGTCATCAAAACTAGACACGTCGAGTCATTAATAGACGATCTGCCTCTCACATTCGACAACCTCCGAACGTATGCACTACAAAAACAATACACTTCCGTGACGATACGTGTTTGTCACAGTAGGTCACGTTTTCTGTCATGCATGTACATCGATGACGATTTTATGAAAGAATCAAGATAGTCATACCTGTGCTGTCGTAGAAGTGTTCCATGACATTACCAAAATTATCATCACAGAAGTGTCCACTTCCATGACGATAAATCGCGCGTCACAGAAGTGCTTTCGTCAAGGGTGACCGACATGTGACATCCACCGTAACGGAACGCTGTTAAGCTATCGGGTCCGGTTTTGGATCCGATAACCCATTAACAGCCCCGACTAATGGGGATTTTCCACGTGTAAAATCATCATTGGCCGGAGGAAACACGTGTCGGCTCATCGTTGGGACAGATGTCATCCACTCATTGGACCCAAGGCACCTATGATACGTTGACACATGGCATAGCCCAACAGAGTCCCATTCCTGTGAAAAGGACGGCCGTTTGACTTGGTCAAAAGGTGGCGGGCCGGCCCACGGAATCCTGTTAACGGCTAGCCCATTTACAGCCCGCTAACCCAGGGCCCATTATGACCTCTCCGAATTAGGCCCAGTAGCATCATCTGGGCCGTCCAATATGATTCCAGCCCGTTTTAACTTCCGGCCCATGTGTGGCCCATGACTTCTTTAGGCCCCTATGAGGCCCTTTGTAAGTCTTGGCCCATTAACGGCTCATGGTGAAACTGGCCCGTAATGAACAGTGTATTTCTTTATAACCATTAATGGCCCATTATTCCATTGGGCCGTGTCCAGCCAAAGTTATCTTTTGGCCTTCTCAGGGCCCATTTATTCTTGGGCTCATTTGTAGCATTCGGTTACTTATGGCCCGTTACTGTCATTTTCTGCTTGTGTGCCAAGTTCAGCCGTCGTTACGGTTGGCCCGTTTGTGGACCGTTAATACGTTGGGCCGTTTTCATGTTAAAAAAACCCGTTGGGCTGTTTTCATAGAGTTATCAAATACGGCCTATTAACGGCCTGTTATGGTCCACGAATAGTACGGCCCATGATTGGTGAAATGATGATACGCCCCGTAGAGGGCCCATGGATCCTACGGCCAGTATAAGGCCCATGGATCCTATGGGTGGTAGAAGGCCCATGGATCATACGGCCCGTAGAAGGCCCATGGACCCTACGGCCCGTAGAAGGCCCATGCATCCTACAGCCCGTATAGAAGGCCAATGGATCCTACGGCCCGTAGAAGGCCCATGGATCATACGGCCCGCAGGAGGCCATGGTCACAACAGTCCGTGTGTTGCAATGATTATTTGGCCTAGTTACCAAAAATAGGCTATTGCGGCCACTAGAAAAACACAGAAAAAGAACTACAGTGACTACAAGCAAACAACTAAACAAGACAATAAGTAAATAAATAAGCAAGCAATTAACGCTAGCCTATTACTGCTATTACACATATTACATCCACTGGGCATGAAAGTTCGCCACCAGTGCAAATATAGGGAACAAAGCAGCATATTACATACACTGGCCGTCAAAATTGGCCACCAGTGCAAATAAACATGGCAGCAAAACAATAGCATAACTAAAACAACTTTAGAAGAGCTCAAGAACGTTATCCTGGGTATCCACCATGCTGGTAATAAGCTTAGCAAGCTTATTATCTTTGTCCTGTTTGGCGCTAAAATCCTCCAACGCTTGTTGTTGCACTAGAAAGTATGCATCTGAATGCTCCAGGGACTTCCGCAGTCCTTCCGCTTCTTGTCGTAGCACAGCTGATCGATGTCTTTCAGCTTGTAGTTGAGAATCAAGAAACTGAACTGATTCAGACAGTGAGTTTGAATAGCTTGTGCAAGCGGTAGTGGCCAGTAACTCGAACACTAAACCAAGACAGGACTTTGGGGTTGTCTCGCCGTCTTCAAGATAGTCTTCCTTAGCTGTTTTATCAGCTTTGTTGGAGACCAACAAGGATGTGTCACTATCCTGAACCTTATCTGCATTACTTCCTTTACCATTGCTTAATAAGGCACTCTTCCCCAATATTCTGTCAGCATTCTAAAAGAAGAAACAAACAGACACATAACAAGTTTAGCATGTACTAGTATATGAAACTCATTTCGGTGAACCAGTTCATTAGTAAGGTGGACATGATTAAACTACCAAGTCTTCTAATTCCAAGTACTAGTACATAATAAAAGCATCAAACAAACATATATATGTCCTATGGTCACTGCATTGTCTTGCCAAATCAAAATAGAGAGACGGTTCAAATCATATCAGTTCAAGAAAAAGCAGTAGTGAAAGAATACAAAGTGTGGGAAACTACACGGCACGACAAGATTTCAGATGGGTACCACGGGTCTACAAGTACAACAACACTATTGGCTCTGTTGTGATGCTAGTAATGTGCATGATATGAGAAGTCAACTGTATATGCAATTGAAATTGAAATCAACAGAGCTATTGATAAGAGCAAACCTGTTAAAGAAACATGTGTGACCATACCTACTGTGCCATTGGAGTCTCGATTGGATCCTTCTATTTAAAAATAAGTTTGTATGAGTAAATACAGTGGTACAAGAGCAAAGCAATCATAGTCAAAAAAGGCGTGCCTAAGAGAGCGCTTAAGCGCGCCTAGGCTCTAGGCGTTGGCAAAACGCATTGCGCATAACTACGCTTAATCTGTGCATAACTGCGCATAAGCATGCACTTTGGTCAGTAAAGCGCAAGGCGGTGGCAAAACGCACAATTAATGTTTTTTGAACTATGATAGCAATGGAATCTTAAATTAGAACAGTTGTTCTTCGGGTTTAGGCACTTGTTCTACATGAACAGAGTACAGTAAGACACAAGAATATAATACTTAAAAATATAAAATGAGCTCATAGACCTTACCACATTCTTGGTTCAGGACCAGTACAGAACAAGGTATTCCCAGTCATCGTCCAGTAAATGTGTCTCAGGAGAACATAAGCGAATTTGATGAGTTTCTTTTCCGGTGAAGTACGTTTTCTTCAGGTAATTCCGATACTGCCACCAAGCATTCTTGAAGATAGCACAGGTATTAGCACAGGTTACCTCATCCTAAGTTTCCAAATTGGTACTTCTCTATAGAGACAAATTGGAAAATTTGTTGTATTATAACCATCATGGAGGTAGGATGTATGGGACAAAGCAAAGTAATTCCCATGAATAACATTACTTACACATAACTCCTGGACAAACACCTGCAACTGGCATTTTCCTTCATCTTTAGTATAATATTTCCAAGATGGGAAGATATGCACATACAATTTAACAACATCAAATGCGATAGATGCTAAACTATTACTAGCTGGTTGTGCTTCCTCCACAGGAATAGGCGTACTAACTCGTGGAGTTGGGGTTCGCCGTGATAGTACTAGCACTTTGGGCACTGGAGTTGTCTTACTAACTGCTCTTGTTTGGGAGCTCTGTAGTGGAGATGGTACTGTGTCAACAGGAACTGGGTTACTATAGGCTAGGGTTGGGGTTAGATTTGGTGAAGCTGGTTCTCTGTCCATCGCAGTAGGGGTACAATTTGCGAGAGTTTGGGTTATGTGTGGTAGGGCTGGTTCTTGTGCATGTACAATCGGGGTGCTATCTTCACCGAGAGGTAGCACTGTTTTATTTGAAGACCGTGTTTTTAGTCCGCTAGATACTGGCATCACCCGCTCCAATTCAAATGGCTGATAAACAGGAAACATAGTTGAATGTACAGACATTGTATGAGAGACAGATGCAATAGATAGTGTGGAAAAAAGAGGGCATGAAATAGTTGACATGTATATTGTTTAACTAAAACGGATAGCATGACATAATTTCACATGTATGATGTCTATCTATACTGGATAGCATAGCATAACTGATGCGGAGCATCCCACGAACATCCCTATGGACTCATCTACATCCCCTACAACACCACTTGGACCTATGACTCGAGCACGTGCAAGAGCTCTCGAAATCAAGGTGACATCACTCCTCTCACAACTCCCTTTCGATTCACATGAGACATGGTTACTACCTCAAACGGAGACGCTTTGCATACTCAGGTACCAAGGAGTTAACCATGGAGAAGCTAGGAAGCAAGGAGAACCGGAAGCGGCAGACATGCGTGAAGATGGAGAGGAAAAGCGCCAAGTCCCAGACTGGCCGGACGATCCGGACGACGGCCCGGACAGAGCCCGGACGATCCGGACCCGGGTCCGTATGATCCGACTAATGCGCACCGAAGACACCCGAAGCTCCCACCTGAAGCCGGATCATCCGAACAACATCCCAGATCATCCGGACCCTGCCCGGACATCCGGACCCCCAACTGGACATCTGGACCTGCACCGCCACTAGCCGCGCCTCCAGCTCATCCCGGCCTCCACCCGGATCATCCGGACAAGCCCGGATCATCCGGCTCCACCCCCGAATCATCCGGCCAGCGCTTGGGCGCACGTGTTGGGCTGAGCCCAAATACCCCTTCGCCCCCCTAGCCTATATATCGGAATCCTCCTCCTCACTTCGAGACTTAGCATTGTGATAGCTCATTTTGAGATAGAGCACTGCTAATCCGTACTGGATCTACTCCATGTGAGGCACCGCACCTCTTTGGAGAAGATCCATTTGGATTCAAGGCCTCCATCCGGAGAAGACAACCAAGACCTCCTCATGGAGAAGAACGGTTACTCGTGTATCGTCCTTTGTTGACTTTGGATCTCATGTTACTTTGTGCCTCGATGATCTAGACCTTGTGTGATCGATCTCTTGTCGTTTGAGTATTTTCTCTTGTGTTCCCCCATGATTTCCCTCGTTTCCTTCCGCGTGTTCTTCGTGTTCCTCGTAGGGATCCTCTCCAAACGAGAAAGATCGGCCCCAAGGGTTCCGCCCTACATCATCTTGGTATCATGAGCCATGTTGATCACGTTTTTGGAGCCCCTACCCCTCTTTTTCTAGCTTGATTTTGTCGATTTCGTCCTAAATCCGAAAATCCCCACCAAAAATAGCCCCCAAAATATTTTGTGATTTGTTGGTTTTGATGATGCTTTGTTGATTTTGATCTGTGGATTCGGTGTGTAACTCGTGGATCTTGCCTTTCCCCACCTTCTCCCCCTCGAAATCCGTCCAAAATCTGTGAAATCTACGAAATTCTCACCGTTTTCGAGTTCATCCCGAGAAGTACCCGAGCGCGATTGACCTGCCCGGATCATCCGGACCTTGACCCGGATCATCCGGACACGCCCGGATGATCCGGCTCCTGGCCCGGATCATCCGGCTTCCTCTGCCAAAACTATATTTTCTGCGGTTCTAGACCACCACCACCACCTTCACCTGCCAAACCCCCACAACACACCCTCCATATCACCATTCGATCGACTTTGGGTTCAAGAATTTGAGTTGTGGTTTCCCGTGTCCTATTGTGTTTCGGCTATTTAGGTACGGTGCGACATCAACATCACCACCGCTCATCTTCGTCGACTACTCATCTTCGCTACGGACGGTAACTTCGACGACATCTTTGTCACACCTTGCAATTGCATTGATAAACATTATATCCCATCTTTTGCGTAGCTTTCCCATCGAGACTAGCCATTGAGTATTGCCGGCAACGTGACTTGTGCACAATAGTGGTCATAGACCATACCATACATACCATATCATCTCTTGTGTCACAAAGTTGTCAGCGCATACAAAATTGCTATCTTGGTTCGTGAAGTATTGCATAAGAAAAGAGCTCAAGAGTGAAAGAGCCAACCAAGCTATTAAGCAAAAGAGAAAGATAAGCAAAGAGCTTATAAGCAAGAACCATAGCATCATACTACATTAAGATTGTCATACCCGATCATCTTGGATCATATCACCGAAATACCATACATATAGCATACTTGGGAGAGAGATCGTTGCATTTTTGCCTAGTAGGTTGTGCACAAGCTACGTATCCGCCTATTGTGCAATCGTGCTAGCGTCTCTCGAGTATTGTGCAACAAGAGCATTTTCGTGGATTCCACACTTTGGCTCATTTTTAGTTTGCACAATCCCATTTTTCTATTTGCGTGTGTGTTTCCGTGTTCCACTACTTGCTTGGTCTACTTGTTTCATTTGTGAATTTGCAAATCTTTTTCAACATCTTTGAGTCAAACTAACAATTGCAATCAATTTTGTGCCACCATCCTAACCAAGCTCCACCATAAGTTTTTACTTGTGTAGGTGTGAGAACCGACAAGGATTGGTACCAATAGTGCTATTTCATTGTCCGCATTTGAGTGAACTTGATTCATCGTCAACATCGGTCAAGGTACATTGGTATAAGTTCTTCTCTTTCTACCACTCACATTTTGCTTGGAATGATGGATAGGCCGAGTACTTCTACCAACCCACTCTTCATCGAGCAAGACGATGACATGTCATCATACGTCACCAAGAGCCACCTCTTTGGTGCACAACGAGCATTGCATCAAGAGCAACAAGCTATGAACGAACTCATCGACAACCTCACCACCGACTTGCGACTCTCCGAGCAATGTACCAAGGACTAGTTCAACAACAAGCTCGACGTGCACAAGCAAGAGAATGATGCAAGTATGGATGAGATACGCGCTTTGTTGGTGAACCGTCCTCCTTCTACATCGTCATACTCAAGACGAAGCCACTCAAGTCGACATTCCGACGACTCCTTCTCCGGCTCAAGTACACCGTCATCGAACACTCTTCGAAGAGCCGCGCGTCAAGACCGTCATGCATCCCGCAATCCGCTACACGACAAGCATTCACAAGAGCAAGTCGATGAGCAAGTCCCTCATCCTCACTCAAACCAAGTCGCTTTTGCTCAAGCTCAAGAACGACAACCTCTACGTCGCCAAGAGGAAGAACGAGCGCGTCTCTATCAAGAGGAACAAGACGCCGAGGTTCAACGTCTTCAACAACAACAACGTGAAGTGCAAGCTCTTGAGGCGCAACGTGCCCTTCAAGAATCAATTCGAGCCATCGCCAACCACAATCGCGAACGGCGCAATCAGGAGGAAGCCCTTCGAGAGGAAATCCAAGAGAGGAACTACCAACCATGTGTACAACGTCTAGTTCCTCAAGCTCCTCCACAAGCTCGTCAAGCTCCACCTCAACCTCAAGTTCAACAAGAGCAAGTTGATCATGGACTTCCTCCATGCCAAGAGCAACATGAGGATGATTACCCTCCATGTCAAGGGCATCATCATCACCATCGCCAACAACACAATGAAGAGCAACGCTATGGAAAGCTAAAATCCACCATTCCCAAGTTCAATGGAAGCAATGACCCCGAAGAGTACCTTTCATGGGCATTGAAGGGCGACAAAATCTTACGTTTGCACAACTATGAGGAAGAGAATAAGATCGCTATGGCATCACTTGAGTTCCAAGACTATGTGCTCATATGGTGGGAACAAATCCTTGAGCGCCGACAAGCAAGAGGTGAACCTCCAATCACCACTTTTGCTCAAATGAAGGATGTCATGCGAGCACGTTTTGTGCCCACCTACTACAACCGCGACCTCTTCAAGAAGCTCCAACTCCTCAAGCAAGGAACAAAGAGTGTTGAAGAATACTACAAGGAAATGGAGATAGCCATGATTCGAGCCAATGTCAAGGAAGATGATGAGCAAACAATGGCACATTTATTGAATGGACTCAATCATCCCATCAAGAAGATCGCCGATTTCCAACCCTACTCCAACCTCATTGAGCTCGTGCATCAAGAGACCAAGGCGGAACATCAAGTGCAAGATGACTTCAAATACGCCAAGTACTCATCCAAGACCTACGGCTTCTCCAACAACCAAGCTTCAACAACTCCTCCAACCTCTACTTAAACCAAGCCTTCTCCAAGCAATGACGACAAGTCAAGTTACAAGAAAACTTTGACAAGTTTAAGTCCTCCTCCTCCTACTACAAGCAACTTCAAGCCGCGTGCTTCATCATCTACTCCGACCGATGAGACCGTCAAGACAAGCTCCTTCAAGTGTTTCACTTGCGGCGGCCGAGGCCACAAGTCTAATGAATGCACAAACAAGTGCACCATGATCCTCAATGACGATGGCACCTATGACTCCATGAGAGACGAGGAGATGGAAGCCCTTGAGCAAGTGGCCATGCACCGGCCGGTGAACGAGGATGAAGATGATCAAGTCTTTTGTGATGAGGATTCGAGACCCGCTCTCGTTGTCTCCAAGGTCTTGACTCTTCAACATCAACAAGAAGAAGACCAAAGATGCCATATCTTCCACACTAAGGCCGGCATCAATGGAAGGTCCGTCAAGGTCATCATTGATGGAGCTAGTTGCCACAACTTGGCAAGTGAAGAGCTATGCTCCAAGCTTCAATTGGTCAAGATGAAGAACCCGCACCCATACAAAGTCCAATGTCTAAGTGACTCCGGCACTATCCGAGTTGAGCATATGGTCCAAGTCTCCTTCAAAATTGGTGCATATGAAGACACTTTGGAGTGTGATGTCATCCCAATGTCCATTTGCCACCTCCTTCTCGGTAGACCATGGCAATTCGATCGTGGTATCATCCACAACGGGCGTACCAATCACTATAGCTTCAAGATGAAAGGGAAGGAGTATGTGCTACAACCTATGTCTCCTAGTCAAGTGATAGCCGACAAGCAAGCCACCCATCGTGGAGAGAATAGTGAGAAAGTGATCCACCAAAAAGTGAGTGAGAGCCACAAGCCAAACTTGAGCGCCTCTTCGCCTAGAGAGAAAAACCTAGTTCTATTTGCCACAAAAAGTGAGATGAGAGAAGTGTTTGAGAACCCATCGAGTGTGATGCACTTTGTCCTTGTGTGCAAGGATGGGGAACCAAAAGCTAACGCCTCTCATGAGCTACCTTTAGTGTTTGAATCTCTTTTGCAAGAATTCCAAGATGTTTTCCCCGATGAGCTACCTCCGGGTCTACCTCCTCCACGAGGCATTGAGCATCGAATCGACCTCCAGGTCTACCTCCTCTACGAGGTATTGAGCATCGAATCGACCTCATCCCCGGATCGCCATTTCCAAACAAACTCCATACTGTGTCAACCCCGAAGAAACTAAGGAGATCCAACGGCAGGTACAACAACTAATCGACAACGGTCATTTAAGTGAAAGCTTAAGTCCTTGTGTCGTTCCCGTTATACTTGTGCCTAAGCAAGATGGAAGTTTCCGCATGTGTTCCAATTGTAGACCTATAAATGCTATTACCGTTCACTATAGGCATCCCATTACTCGACTAGATGATATGCTTGATGAACTTAGCGGAGCCGCCTTTTTCTCTAAAATTGATCTTAAAAGTGGCTATTATAAAATCCGCATACAAGAGGGTGATGAGTGGAAAACTGCTTTCAAAACCAAATTTGGCTTGTATAAGTGGTTGGTTATGCTTATGGGTTTATCGGAAGCTCCCAATACTTTCATGCGTCTTATGCATTTTGTGCTTCGACCTTATATTGGAGTCTTTGTTGTGGTTTACTTTGATGATATTCTTGTGTTTAGCAAACCCATCAAAGAGCATCTTAATCATGTTAGGGCTGTTTTGCAAACCCTTTGCAAGGAACGTCTTTATGCCGACTTGAAAAAATGCACGTTTGGTGTTGACAAACTTTTTTTCTTGGGTTTCATTGTCTCTTCCAAGGGTGTCCATGTTGATGAATCTAAGATTGAAGCAATTAAAACTTGGCCCCAACCCACCAATTTACAACAAGTGCATAGTTTTCTTGGCCTTGCGAGTTTTTATCGTCGCTTTGTGAAAGACTTTAGCACTATTGCCGCTCCTTTGCATGCTTTGAGTAAGAAGAATGCTCCTTTTGTTTGGGGATCTTTGCAATCCACCGCTTTTGATGAGCTCAAGTCATTGCTTACTCATGCACCGATTCTTGCTTTGCCCGACTTTGAGAAAACTTTTGAGGTTCATTGTGATGCTAGTGGTACCGAAATTGGCGGAGTTTTGATGCAAGAAAAACGAGCCATTGCATATTTTAGTGAAAAACTCTCCGGTGCTCAACTTAACTATCCCATATATGACAAAGAATTGTATGCTTTAGTGCGTGTGCTACATCTTTGGGAACATTATCTTAGACCTCATGAGTTTGTCATACATACCGATCATGAAACGCTTAAGTACTTAAAAGGTCAAACTAAGTTGAACAAGCGTCATGCCAAATGGAGTGAATTTATTGAATCTTTCCCCTACGACATCAAGTACATTAAGGGTAAGGAAAATGTAGTTGCGGATGCACTTTCACGCATATGCACGCTTGTCACTAAGCTTGAGTTAAATGTTATTGGCTTTGAGCACATAAAAGACTTGTATTCTAATGATCCATCTTTTGATACTCCCTATGCTAAATGTTTGACGCATACATCTTGGGAACAATATTACATCCAGGATGGTTATCTTATGAGATCTAGCAAATTATGCATTCCCGAGTCTTCTCTTCATTTGCTCCTTTTGCAAGAGGTTCATGGAGGCGGACTCATGGGACATTTTGGACGCGACAAGACATTCGCCACACTCTCTAAGAACTACTTTTGGCCCAAGATGTTCCACGACGTTTCACACTTCACCAACCCATGCTCTACATGTCGCAAAGCTAAGTCTAAAGCTCAATCCCATGGTCTTTACATGCCTCTTCCTATTCCTTAACAACCTTGGGAAGACATTAGCATGGATTTCGTACTTGGTTTGCCTAGAACTCAAAATGGAAAGGATTCCGTGTTTGTTGTTGTGGACCGATTTTCTAAGATGGCACATTTCATTCCTTGCAACAAGATAGACGATGCTTCACACGTTGCAAATCTCTTTTGTAGGGAAATCTTGCGCCTCCATGGAGTACCAAAGACAATCGTCTCTGACCGTGGTGTCAAGTTCTTGAGTTACTTTTGGAAGACGCTTTGCACCAAGCCCGGAATCAAGCTCCTGTTCTCATCCGCATACCATCCCCAAATAGACGGCCAAACGGAGGTGACGAACCGGACGCTATCCACTCTACTTTGCATGTTGATCAAGAAGAACATCAAGGAGTGGGAGGCGTGTCTACCCATCGCCGAGTACGCTTACAGCCGTGCAAGACATTCGACTACCGGGAAGTCCCCCTTCGAGGTCATCTACGGATTCAACCCATTGTCCCCATTGGACATTCTACCTCTTCCTCTACAAGAGCGCACCAACATGGATGCGAGTGCACGGGAAAGCTACATCAAGAAGATGCATGAGGATACAAGGAACACCATCAAGCGCCAAGTACAATGACTAGCGACCAAGCTCAACGTCAACAAGCAACCCATGATCTTCAACATAGGTGATCTCGTGTGCCTACACCTTTGTAAGGACAGCTTCCCCAATGAACGCAAGTCCAAACTTCTCCCTCGATCCGATGGACCCTTCAAGGTGCTAGCACACTACAAGAACAACGCTTACAAGATCGACCTACCAAGCAAAAAGTACAACCTGAGCGACATCTTCAACGTCAAAGACCTCTCGCCTTACCATGGTGATGAAGATTTCGATCCGAGGTTGGATCTTTCCCAAGGGGGGGAGATGATGCGGAGCATCCCACGATCATCCCCATGGACGCATCTACATCCCCTACAACACCACTTGGACCTATGACTCAAGCACGTGCAAGAGCTCTCGAAACCGCGGTGACATTACTCCTCTCACAACTCCCTTTCGATTCACATGAGACATGGTTACTACCTCAAACGGAGACGCTTTGCATACTCAGGTACCAACGAGTTAACCATGGGGAATCTAGGAAGCAAGTACAAACGGAAGAGGAAGACATGTGTGAAGATAGAGAGGAAAAGTGCCAAGTCCCAGACTAGCTGGACGATCCAGACGACGGCCCGGACGATCCGAAGAGAGCCTAGATGATCCGGTCCCTGGTCCGGACGATCCGGCTATTGCGCACCAAAGACACCCGAAGCTCCCACCTGAAGCAGGATCATCCGGATGACGTTCCGGATCATCCGGACCCTGCCCGGACATCCGGACCCCCAGCCGGACATCCGGACCTGCACCGCCCCCAGCCATGCCTCCAGCTCATCCGGGCCTCCACCCGGATCATCCGGACAAGCCCGGAACATCCGGCCAGCGCCTGCGCGCGCGTGTTGGGCTGAGCCCATTTACCCCTTCGCCCCCCTAACCTATATATAGGACTCCTCCTCCTCACTCCGAGACTTAGCATTGTGATAGCTCGTTTTGAGATAGAGCACTGCTCATCCGTACCGGATCTACTCCACGTTAGGGACCGCGCCTCTTCGGAGAAGATCCATTCGGATTCAAGGCCTCCATACGGAGAAGACAATCAACACCTCCTCACGGAGAAGAACGGTTACTCGTGTATCTTCCTTTGTTGACTTTGGATCTCGTGTTACTTTGTGCCTCGATGATCTAGACCTTGTGTGATCGATCTCTTGTCGGTTGAGTGTTTTCTCTTGTGTTCCCCCGTGATTTCCCTCGTTTCCTTCCACGCGTTCTTCGTGTTCCTCGTAGGGATCCTCTCCAAACGTGAAAGATCGGCCCCTAGGGTTCCTCCCTACATCAATAACATAATTCAAAGATATGATGAATAACTAAACAGGACCGCATGACATAATTCACCTACATGTTATCTAAGTAATCAGGATCGCATCATTTAATTCACATATGTGATTTATATGCTAAACAGAGGGCATTCGATATGATGTTTGAACTAAGAACATGGTGTTGAATATTGTGTATATGATGTCTAAACTATGCAATGCAAGACACCATATGCATGATATGTGCAGTATAACCATGCCAAGTTAGAGCATACACCTCGGTGGGGGAATATGACTAGTCATCCGTCTCTGAATCCATCTCTAAGGAGCTATCGGGACCCAACAAGAGATCTTCTTCTATAGGTAGCACTGTCTACTCTGAAGGCCTTGTTTTCACTCTAGATTTTTCCATCTCCCTCCCAAATGGCTGATTCACAGGAAGAGTAGTTTAATGTACAAACATTGTCGACAAATGGAAATGTAATGAAGAAAAGGATTGGTAAGATATCATTCAAATATATGATGCCTGGTTAAACAGGATGGCATTGCACATTTCACATATATTATGGCTGGCTAAAAGACATGAGACTGCATAATTCCCATATATGATATAGAAACTAAACAGGTGGCATTACAGAACATGTCTAAACTAAGCAGATGACATATATGATGTCAAAACTAGCCACTGCAAGGCAACATATGCATGATATGACTAACATCATCATGCCAAGGTAGAGCAAACACCTTCGGGGGTAAATAAGAGTGGTCAGCGGCGTCTGAATCCGCCTCAGAACAAATATCATCATGCCATTGAACCCACCATGGAGCGATGTCTGCATGACATTGTATTGCCGCGCAAAACTCTTCTCTTTTTCTCTACATGTTCAACATGACTGTGTACAATATCTGACATGCATACAAAAAAATATGGTGAGATTATGTAAGGAGAGCATGCAGAAATTTGGAGTGATGGTAACAACCAGTGGATGGATCCAAAAATAATGATAGTGGGCTGATGATTGCTTTAATTTAATAAAAAGACAAATGATGATTGCTTTACTATTTGTTTCCCACCCGAGATGAACAACATAGGCAAACCCTAGGTGAACCAGATATTAGACAGACATACTATTCATTGCTGCCTTGATATGTGCCCCATAACTAATTTAGAACTCAAGTTTGAACATTAATTTGGACGTGACTTGGATTCCAAGAGGTGAACATGACGATAAAGTAGCAGGTAATTTTAAGCAATGCATAACATAAGCAGAAACAAAAGAGTGCGACCTCTCTTATGGACCCGTGTACTCCTCAGGTACATCTGTTGAGTCGATGATGGTGATGCCATTGCGGTGGGTGCCGGGGGTAGGGAAGGAGATCTAAGGCGGTGAAAGACAGTTAGGAGTCATGGTTTCTGGTTTGGTGGATGCTTCTATCAATGGAGCAGCTTAGGTGAGGTGGATGACGTCGCGGCAGGAGTAGGACAAACTACACAAAGTTCCCTTCGACACCTACCTATAACTGAAGTAATTCTGTAAGGGCTCATTTGGCTTGCGTGATTCTAAAAACGCAGGGATAGGAAAAATACCGGAATAGGATAGGAATGCACATGGTAAGCAGAGCATTTGTAAACACAGGATTTCTGTCAACTTGGGTGTTCCGTTTATAGGAATTGGAAGAGCAGAGGAATGCAAAGAAACATGGCCAAAATAAAGTGAAACCATATGAAAGCGTGTACAGTTAGAATGTTATTCTGCCACTAATGCACTTGGTCTTGTTTTCATGCATAGAATTTTGAAAAGTAGGTCCGGGTGGATGTTTTGCTTCATTCCTTTCAACAAAATGCATGAATAATTCAATAGTATAGTGCCATTGGAAAATTCCCTATTGCTATGTTTTTCCGTTGAACCAAAATAGCCCTAATGGATCGACATGAATGTATAGTAATAAGTGAAGCAACAAGTGTACAACCTCTTTGCCGTAGCCATGTCGACCTCAGCATCATTGGGTTGGCCGCTGAAGCAGTTGAGGCAGAGGTGGCTATCGAAGGTGTGGAGGAAGATCTGAAGAATCTGTAGACGGCGTCCAGGGCACTGCACTGTTGTGATGGATCGTTCTGTCATTGGAGCAGCTCTGGTGAGCCGTAAGACGTCAAGGCTGAAGCAGCACAAGACAGACATCATCAATCTCAAGTGGGATTCTAATAGCATCTCCAATAGATGATGTAAAATAGATGTAAAATTTACGTCACCAAAAACCACCTGACTATAATAGATGAGGTAAAAACTATTGACTCTGAACTTAACTGCCGAAGTTGAAATTTACTGTGGAATGTGAACGTTACTGTCGAAACTGAATGCAATGGTAGCAGAGAGGCACTTAACGTGTAGATTAGGGAGGGCCTGCAGTTCATCTTCAACCTGCATCCCCCTGAGCTGCCAGCCACCACAGGCCGAACTACCGACCCCAGTGTCACCTCGCCGCCCCAAAACAACTCCCCACCGCTGGTCCACCGCCGCCTCGGCCAGCCCTCTAGGCCCCCCGCCCCCCACCCTGAACCCTAAGATAGATAGTGGGGTACCTGTCCGGCGAGCCCCCATCCCTGCTGCGGGAGGTTCTTCCTTAACTCCGCGAGCCCCCCCCCCCCCCCCCCCACCCCATGAAAATCGACTGACCCAAAAGTCAATTCAGTCGACTGAAGTGTAGCTAAATCAGAGCAGAGGAGCAGCCCAAGCTTGGGGGAGAGCAGCAGCAGCGCGAGCGAGCGAGCGAGTGCCGGAGCAGCAACAGCTGGGCGTGCGAGCGATCGAGTGAGAGCAGGAGCAGCAGCAGCAGCGCGAGCGAGCGAGCGAGAGCGGGAGCAGCAGCAGCAGATCCGGCTGGTATGGACGCTGCCGCTGAAGGGCCCTCGCACTGGGGGAGAGCCGCCGTGGAGATGTCGCCCGCGGCGCCGGCTTCAAGGTAGCCGCTCCATGGGGGTGCGGGATGGAGCACCCTCGGCACCGAGAGGTCGAGTTAAGGAGAAGGTGCGATGCGATGAGTGTACAACCTCTTTGGTGGCGCCTAGTAGGCCTCGGCTTCGTCTGAGGACTCGGTGAGGATGTTGCGGTTCCGGTGGAGTAGTTTAAGGCGACACTGTGGGGATGGAGCAGCTACGATAGACGAGGCGATCATCGGAGCAGCTCCTTGGAGGTGGAGGATGGGGCGGCTGAACCGGAGGGACGACGAGATGTACGACGGATCCGCATCCGGGGAGGTCGACTAGGGATGTCGAGCTGTTGCGGTGGATGACGTCGTCGGGAAAGAGGCTCCGGTTGGGCAGCGGTGAGGTGGCGGACGGAGGAGGGTGGAGTTTTGTGGCTGGAGCGAAGAGGTTATGGCAACCTGGGATTTTGAATGGCGAAAAGGAGGCGATGGGAGGGGGTGAACCATGACTTGGGGATGCGCTTGTCCAAAATAAAGGGTATGTTACAAAAGTACCCCCCCACCAATTTGAACTAGCGGCCGATTCGGCTCAGGGTTAGAAGGGGGATTTCACGTGTCGGGATTTGGCGGCTGGAGGGAATTTTCGCGCGCATTGTAATTTTAGTATAGCAAGGCGTGGGTTGTGAAGGCGCCAGTTTTGGGAGCACGATATCTGAATTTTCGGGATATAACAAGGCCCGGGTTGAATTTTAGGGACAAGCCTAATGTGTAGTAATATTGTACTTGTACGTACCAAATCAATTCGCACTTCCCTCAACCAAAAAGAAAACGAAAAAATAAAACTATTCACACCACACAAAGAGAGAGTCTTGCCCCATTTTACTATACAAATGCTATTCAAAGCTACTCCCTCCTTCCATCTATATAGGGCCTAATGCATTTTTCAATTCTAACTTTGACCAAATATTAGAGCAATAATATATGACATGCAACTTACACAAAGCACACCATTAAATTCATCTATGAAAGGTTCTTTCAATGATATAATTTTCACATTGTGCATGTCATGTACTATTAATCTTGTCAATAGTCAAAGGCGGTCTTAAAAAACTCATTACGCCCTATATAGATGGAAGGAGGGAGTATGAATCCATGTTCCAATTAATTTTTTTCGCTTCCTGTATAATGCATGTAACCTACTCATATCAACATTTTAGTGCATTCCAAATGTCTATACTACCACTGCAATTCGAACTAAATTTGAATTCATTTCTCTATTTCAATAAGAATCTACAATCATGATTGTTGCCAACTTCAACCATCATTCGTGTATTACCTTAACAACACACTACATGATTACTATAGAGATACATATGAACTATGTGTACTACATAAACTCGAATTCTATTTTTTGAATTCACTTGATGTTGATTCCAAATAATAGTACATTTGATGTACTAACTATATATTCATAATCTAAACCATGTTCCATACGTACACCGTGTTTATCACACAAAGTATAGTGCCCCGCCCCCTACATTATGACAAGTATTTAGACCTGAGCTGCAAAAGCCACACATTAGCCCAAATTATAATCAATGTTGTATGTATTATATGTAGTACTAGCAAGATGCCCATGCGTTCCATAGAACATCAACATGATCAAGGGGGGGCCTAATTTGCAAATATGGAGAGGGGTGTGGGTATCTTTTTTCAAAATTACCATAGTTTCCTTCCTATCCGTCAGATATAAATCGGACGGCCTATATTGCAGAATGGCAGGCACACCATCATCAACAACACCGTTTTTTATAAGAGTAGAGATAAAATATATTATATGTAGTATAACATGTTCATAACAACACCATGTGTATCACCATTATATATATTCACACATGCGTCGGTTTAAAACACTATGATAAATTCTTCAAATATCTGAATTCGCTTTTTATAATGAAGTATGATCTCTATTCATCTTTTACACCCACACAATCCTCTTATCTTTGTAGCTAGCACTAACTTTCTCTCGTGCATGCACACACCCGCATCCCTCTCACCCTCCCTCAGCATTCTCTAGCTCCATCGTGAAAATTCGTTTTTTCACTTTAGGTCGTTCACCCACGGTGTGTAGGCCCCCCAGCTCCTTCTTTACGGCACACATCGATCGATATGCCTCTCTAGCCAGGTGTGCCTAGCACAAACACAAGCTTCCCCTCTTCTCTTATCACCGTCCACGCCTCACTCCGACCACTCTTTTCATCAATCTGGTACTCGCACACTCCCTCCCCATCGATATAGTATGCCTCTCGCACCACCTCCTAGATACATACCTCTCTCTCTATCCTTCTCCATGTGCCTCATTTGCTTCTAACACACACATGCATGTATACCGATCGATCTCCCAACATATACCTATGTCGACTTTAACTATCCCCCCCATCGATCGACGTACCTCACAAGTTATGTCTCTCCTTTATCTGGCAAAGGACGATTGATCTTCCTACATAGTTACGTCTGCTTACCACAGCCATATCGTCCCCCCTCATCATTCGTGCATACCTCCTGACCCGTCTCTCACATGCACATGCACAGACAGGCAGCCATTCCCTCTTTTATTGATATTGCAGGCATGCCTCCGTTTGTCTAGCAAGCCTACCCCACAATTTGTTAGAAGCAACTCCACTGCCATCCCTCCAACACTCTAGCTCTGTATCTCTCCCAACCTTATTCCTCTCCTACACATATGCATGGATGTCGATCGATCCGCCTTAATACATGAGGTAGATCGGTCTCCCTTAATACATGAGGTAGGCCTCTCTCCTCCTCCACACATTGTACCTCTATAGTTAATTAGGCCTCCCTCCCTCCCCCACCCCCACCACCACACACCGATAGTCGAGCGCTGTAAGTAGGTATCCATGCCATAGAGACAACCTGCACATGTCCCCTCTCACGTTCCAGTAGGCCAGCCACTCTATATCTTTGAGGTGGGCACCCACAAATTCGATGGCACTCTTTATCGATCGCGCGCGCACACACACACATCATCCCTCTCTTCTATTCCATGGACACCTCAAGCCGATGATACCTCCACTCTCTTCTCGTGGATCGCCCCCTCTATATATATGATATATCCATGACTCTATTTCACACCCATTGCATATGATACATTTTTTTATTGACCCCACCCCCCTCAAAAACTCTCGCAAACCCACACACTATATCTCTATACGTTTGTACCTTTCTCACACAACCCCACATAGGTGGTGTACGTATACAAGAAGAGAATAGGTGCACCGTGCACGTACTCACGCTTCATGCCCAGCCACACTTGTGCGGGTACACGGTGGAGCTCATTTCTGTACGAAATGACAGCCCACGTGCTAATTTGAACACGCGTAGCGGTTGTTTACCTATGGAGGTCGTGTACCACGTGTGCACGAAACAAAGTTTGACTTGATTCGTTGGCGCGTTATTTTTAAACAAAGTTATATCGCTCAATGGCACGTACAAAGAATATAAAATGATTTTTATGGAGAAAAAGGTAGTCCGCTCTACTATATACAATGGAACCTGCCTGCCAGGTTTGTGTCTCTTCAGAGTATCTCACACAAGGCTGCGGTGGCCTCACTCTCTCCCACCGTTGGACACGGATCCGGTTCCATCCCGTCCGCCGGCGCAAAGGGAGGAAGTGCATCGTTTCTCCATTCGACGACGCCGAGGTAGCATGTCCCGATTTGCGGTACACGCCATTCTCTCTGACCAAGCTCCAGCGCGGTAGGGCCTACGCCACCTGCTCGCTGCCGCTGTATGGGCAGATTCCGCCCACCGCCGCTCACCTAGTTACATCCCGATGACCTCCAGGTATCCCCTCCGGCCTTGCTCCACTGCATGTCTTCCCACGTCGCTGCATGTGGATCTTTCATAGTTCTTTGCCCAAAATGAAGCTCATCTGGCATACTTTCCATATTGCAATCTTGTCCTCACACCGTTTTAGACAAACACAACTGTGCTGTTATCTTCCCTTAGGACAAGGAATATGTTTCTTTTTTGTCGTCGCATGTGTCATCAACTGTTATTGGCCAGTAATTGTTTCCTTTCTACCTCTTTTTTGCAAACAGGGCTATCCATTTCACCTCGTTGCTATTGCGACCTTTTGGTGAACTGCACAAATCACTTTTTTCTTAAGAATCTTTTGTGCAGTTGTACTAAAATGTCACATGGGCAACGTCTCTACATTTCAGTGCGACCGCACAAAGGGAGATTGGTTTTGCTCAATCCTCCCCATCCAACTCCGAGCCTAATCTTCTCCAACTAGTTTGTCTTAAGAGAGACTACAAAGGTGACCGACTTCTTTTTGTGTGTTTATTGTTTCATCAATACTCCTATATTATCGTAATCACACTTAATATCTTTGGAACAGGGACGCTCAGCTCTATTTTAGTGGAACTGCACAAAATGATCGGAATGTTGCATGCTCCAGACAGCTACTTTTTTCCCAACATGCCTTGTTGATGTAGACAGAGCTGGGGGGACGTTGCTGCCAATGAAAGCATGGATCAATTTTAATTTAACACCTTCTGACAACTTTGTCTTCAGTTGTGATGTAAATATTAGCTCTGATATGCCAATAATTGAGATGCATTAGCAAGGAAGTTGGTTTTTTATTGTTTCCGAAGGAGCATCAATGGCAAGACACATGAAACAAAAGCTGAAAGCTCACACAATTGTACAATTTCATGTCGCTGGAAAATTATTTGTATAGTACGTCAATTATGTAAACAAATGTTGGAAGCTTGATAGCATTGCCAGAAGCCTCTTCAGCATCCGGGTCCATGTGACATGCACAAAATTATACTCCTTTGTTCCTAAATATTTATCCTTTTACAAATTTCAAATGGGCATATTTTAGAGTGTAGATTCACTCATTTTGCTTCGTATGTGTACTCCCTCCATTCCTAAATATTTTTCTTTCTAGAGATTTCAACAAGTGACTACATACGGAGCAAAATGAGTGAATCTACACTCTAAAATATGTCTAATATACATCAGTATGTAGTAGTCCATTTGAATCTCTAAAAAGACAAATATTTGAGTAGTCACTCGTTAAAATCTCTAGAAAGACAAATACTCTGAAGTATATTTAAGAACCGAGGGGGTAGTGCACAACTGCATGGGAGACTCAGCCCGGTCGTTGCGCCGCCCTAATAGTGAGTAATGAGCACTCAAATCATAAGCCCCACCTTTCCCATTGTAAGTTGCTCGGAAGAAGCAACCATCAATACGCTCTTCTTTGAATACGCTCATACTACTCCATCCGTCACTGTTTATAGAGTGCGCTTCAGAAAAAGAAAAATTCTCTGGGACAAAGGCGACTAGCGATCGGCCTGAAAAATAGCATTGGTAGTTACAGCACGACATCTATTACTAGAGGAAATAATGCGTACACACATGCATGCAGTACTTCCACCCCGGGTACACACATGCATGCACTTACTCCACTCTGTAGTAGTACCTTGAGAGAAAATTATGGACTTGATTGCGGTTACCACGCCCTAATTAATTGAGCATTAAACCAAACGCGTCTAAAGTCTCTCTGGTGGTGGAAATGCATTGAGAGAAATGCATCATAATGAAGCGTGTCCTGTAAACTGTGACGGACGGAGGAGTAGTATGAAGGTGCAAAACCAAGTACGCGTATGGCCAGTCGGTCAAGACACCTCCTATTGGCATATCACTGACATGTGGGACCGGAGTGTGAGCAAACCGATCTCAATTGACGGCAAAATGGCCAACCCGCCGATCCTGGAGAGAGACAAGGAGCAAGAACACATAGACGGGCTCGCACGGAGGCCAAGATATATTCGAGCATGGTTGATGATATCATCATTACATGTTGGGCTGCCATTTTCCGCCCTTCTCTGGAATAAACGTGTACTTTATAAGAGATTAAAAAAATAAAGAGTACAGTTTGGCTCTTCGCCATGCGGTTCTAGTAGTACTGCCATGCGGTTCTAGTAGTAGTACTACTCGTACTACTAAACCTTGCGCTTGGCTCTTCGCATCTTTGTGAAGTCGAACAATGATGGTACTCCGGATGTTTGGTACTACAGTGTATGCCTCTAACAATCTGACACCAAATGGACTGATGCATATCCACCGCCTGGGCGAGGGTAGGTTGCATTAGTCAAAAGGCGTAAGCGAGCTTCACCTTGTCCTGCAAGCTTCTCCTCATTCTGCGAGTTGACGGGAAACACCAAAAAGTAGTGCTAGTCCATACTCCCTCCTTTCCGGTTAATATGTGTCAGGACCCCGACTCGATGTCACATCGATCTAGCCGGTAACACTTCATATCACTTTGCGGCCTCACGCACGGTGTTCCCACGGGTGTCGCCTTACCTTTGCCCGGGACCGTTTGCGCCTTTTGGCTCACGTATATGATAGTGTCGCTAGCATCCATATGATAAAGAGCCCGGGCTGACATGACTAGTCGTAAACCCAAAGTGGCACAGACTTACAGGGACAGGCATCCATGACCCAGCTTCGAACGTGTCGGTCATCAGCAAGTGGGTCCGGGCTGTAGCACTGGGCTAGCAGGACTCCGGTAAACCGGGCTGTAGCGGGCTAACAGGACTCCGGTACTCAAAGCGTGACATTTCCCCGAAGGGACAGACACAGGAACGAAGAAGGACACATGCCGGCCAGCCTAAGTGTTCCAGAGTAGTAGCAAGCTACCATGGCTCAGCGGTAACACTAGGAGACATTTCCCGGTAAGAGAGGCTACTAAAGATAAACAACTAGATAGTCAGATCCCACACATACCAAGCATTTCAATCACACACACAATATGCTCGATATGTGCAAATACAACGAAGCATCACAACATGACTCTACGACACAAGTACTTTATTCATTAGGCTCCGAGGAGCGAGATATTACAAACATGGGTCTCATGACCCAACACTCAGAGCATACAAGTCAAAGCACAAGCGGAAGCTATCATGTCTGAGTACAGACATCTATAAATGAAAAAGGCTGAGAAGCCTGACTATCTATCAGATCCTGCCGGGGCACAAGATCGTAGCTGAGGTATCAAGCTAAACGTCGAAGTCCACGTGAAACTACTAGCGAGACCGAAGTCTCTCTGCAAAAACATAAAATAGGCAAACGTGAGTACAAATGTACCCAGCAAGACTTACATCAGACCTATCTACATATGCATCATTATCAACAAAGGGGTGGTGGGGTTTAACTGCAGCAAGCCAGCTTTGACTCGGTGGCTATCCTGAACTACGACTGCGAGTAACTTTTTTGAGGTGGCGCACACGAGTCCACATATTCACCATATCAATACACCACTATGGATCCGCTCACGTCTCCCTACGAGAACGCCATCCATAGCACTCACGCTTATCTTACGTATTTTAGAGTATCCACTTTCACTTGTCTATGAACTGATATAAGCAACCCAGAAGTCCTTTTCCGTGGACACGGCTATTCGAATAGATCATATTAACCCTGCAGGGGTGTACTTCTTCACACACGCTCTCACCACTTACCGTCGTTTACACGACATGTACTCGGCAACCTTCAAGCGGAAGCCCAACGTGGGTGTCGGCCACGGCCTACCTAAACACTCAAGTCTCTAGTCCAGGTTTATCGCCTATTCGGGTTCCATCCATGAGGAGATCCGGCCGGAGTTTCGCTCACAGCCCCAAACGATGTGAACAGGGTTCCGTGACACCAAACGGGCGCCCGGTTTACCCGGCCACGTGCCTACCACATCACAGCCCACCCCTACGGTCAGCGCTGTCCACGGCCTCCAGCATACTACAAACACCAGAAACTACTTGCAACTCCTGGACAGAGGACAAGGGTGATTAAGAAGCCGAGAGGGTCCATTGGTTTCGGGCCCAATGCGTGGTAGTAGCTGAATCATGGATCACAAACACAGAACTCAGTTCCTGAGGACGGCTGCAATGAGACAACCCACCATGTACTCCTACATGGCCTCTCACCGCTACCTTTACCAAATCGTGTTCACACACTTAGCTCTCACACAGTAGGACATGTTCACACGCCTCTGATTCATCCCCGATGAATCAGACTTGACTCAACTCTAAGCAGTAGCAGGCATGACAAACAAACATGAATGAGTAGGCACATCAAGGCTCAAACAACTCCTACTCATACTAGTGGGTTTCATCTATTTACTGTGGAATGACAGGTCATGCAGAGGATAAAGGGGTTCAGCTACCGCAGCAAGTAACGATATGTCGTTGTTGTCCTAATGCAGTAAAAGAGAGCAGGAGCGAGAGAGTAGGATTGTATCGGAATGAACAAGGGGGTTTTGCTTGCCTGGCACTTCTGAAGATAACATTGAGTCTTCATCTGTGTCAACGATCACATCATCGGTATCACGTCTATCGAGAGGGGACAAATACCGGCAACACAGAAAGGAACACAATCAATGCAATGCACAATATGATGCATGATCATGACATGGCAAAATGAATGTGTTTTGGGCTAATGCAACTAGCAACAGATTAAATGAAGTTGGTTTGAATATAAAATTCAAATTCAAACTCCATATGTGATTATTCAAATGCCATTCACTTCATTTGCCCTAAACAGTAGTGATAAGTTGTTCTAACATGCATGAAAATGGTACAGATGGATTCCTTGAATTTTTCTGATAATTTTTCGTATATAATTTATTTAATTTGGAGTTACGGTTAATTTTCTATGATTTATTTAGGTTTTAGCTATTTTCTGAAATTTCTGAATAATAATAAATCCAGAAATGAATTACTGCGTCAGCATGACTTCACAGTGACATCAGCAAGTCAACGGCGTTGTCCAGGTCAAATCTGACCTATGGGACCCACATGTCAGCTGCACAGTGATTTAACAGAGTTTAATTAACTTAACTAAATGGTTAGCCGGGTTAATTAAAGGGTAGGGCCCACCTGTCAGTGAGTCAGTGGGTTAGCTAAAATTTAATTAGCATCTAAACTAAATTAGCAGGGCCCCGGGCCCACATGTAAATGACCCAGGGGGGGTCAAACCCCTGGTCAACAGGGCCTAACACGCCGGCGGTTCGTCGCCGGTGGCAACAGGCGCGGCGGAGGGCTCGGGTTCGCTCCTCCGGCGTCCAAATGGACGGAGGAGAGCGGCTACGGGGAGCTGGAGCTCACCCGCGCCCATTTCAGCAAGCAGCAGCAGCTAGGGCGGCCGGAGACGACGGCCCCGAGCTTGGCAGCGGCGGCCGGAGCTCGGGCGTGCTCGGGTTCGGCGTTACACGGCACGGCGAGGTCAGCTGAGGGTCTCTACGGATTACTGGGGTCGTCAGGAGCACTCAAAGGCAACGAGCGCAGGTGGAGGACCCCGGGAGCACGAGGCTCACCGGCCATGGCGGACGGCGGCTTCGGGTGCTTGTGGGGCGGCGGCTACAGGGTGCGCGAGAGAGAGAGAGGTGAGGGGAAACGACGGCAAGCTCACAGGGATGCAGCAGGGTGGCTCAGTGGGCTCGGAGACGCACCGGAGCCGACGAATTTAACGAAGATGGCCGGCGGGTCCGAGGTAGAAGACGACGGCGATGGCGGCGATGCAGGGCTTCCGGAGGGCTGTGGAACGGTGGGGAGGAAGAGGGGGTCGAGGCGGAGCTCCTGGGTGCATCGGCGAGGCTAGGGGTGGCCGGTGGCCATGGGTACGGCGACGATGACGGCGAGCTCCGCTCGGTGGTGTGCGCGGGAGGGAAGCAGAGGAGGGAACGGGGTCCAGGGGAAGAGAGGGGAGGTGCAGGGGGCGAGGGGGAGTGCGTGGCGCCCTCGGGTGCCTCCAGCGGCGAG